>NW_022281935.1:0-9154 GCF_004355925.1 Anarrhichthys ocellatus | reverse complement strand
CTTGGCGTCCGTGTATCAATACAATATCGCCACGCAAAATATCGTGACACTATGCTGTATCGATTTTTTCCCCCACCCCTAATATATACACGTATATATATATATATGTGTATATATTAGTGCTGGGCAAGTTAACGCGTTAATTTCGTGTTAACGCATTCATTAATTAACGCTGACAATTATTTTATTGCGCGTTAACGCATTTTTAAATTTTTTTTTATTGAAAGACAAGAGACAATACATATACATAACAACAAGAGGATGACAAGAACAGTGGGATAAAAGCCAGCAAACATCCTATAGTCAGTTGTGTGTGTGTGTGTATGTGTGTGTGTGTGTGTGTGTGTGTGTGTGTATGTCCTTGAGCCTTTTGAGATGGGAAAAAAATAAATAATAACAATAATGTAAAAAAAAAACAGGTAAGTATTTTTAATTTATTATTATTGTAACAGACTGTCTCATGTTTATCGTTTTGTATTGGAGATATGGTGTCCCTTCAGGGTTGCCGTCGAGACATTAAGTATAAAACATGCTACCTGCATCCATGCGATTAATCGCGATTAAATATTTTAATTGTTGCCCAGCACTAGTATATATATATATATATTTTCACACTTTATTTTTTGCCTTTTCACCACAGACGGAACACATACACACAAAAAATAAATTAAAAAGGATCTGGATTGCTCTGTCTCTTCAAAAGCATGATAACTCCTGTGAAATATTCAGGTTGTGTTATCGTTGACATGTAAACATCGTCCATTTCTCCCACTTCTCACGACATCGCTCCACTTGAGCTCTTATTCTGTGAGTTAACGTTTCCATATCATACATTTCAGTCACAATTATCAGCCATCCATCTTGTGATGGTGGTTCTGCCTTGTGCCATCTCTTCATAATAACCTTCTTACAAGCTGGTAGCAACACTTTCAGCAGGTACCCGTCTTCTCTTAACACAGCGTCTGCTGTCATGTTACCAAAGTAGAGAGACATACAGGACTTTGGTATATCATAGACCAGAATTGTGACTGTAACAATTATGGACATTTCCCCAAAACTGTACAATTTCCAGACACAACCAAAATACATGGGAGTGGTTTACATTTACTGCCCCACATTTCCTCCAACATGGCTGGACAATAGATAGACATTTGTTTGTAATTTGGAGAGTAATAAAGAATCTGATTACATTCTTCCAACAATGTTCTCTCCAAGTACGCAAGGATGTTGAAGACTGTGTCCTCCAGATATTCAACCCTTCATCCTCCGTAGTATTCACACCAAGTTCTTATTCCCATTTCAGTTTGACATAAAACGTTGTATTCAATGCTTTTTCATTGGTTGTCCCACCATGATGCTGCTGTCCTCTTTACTCTGCCTTTACTTTTAGGAATGGATTCTAATGCAGCTGATATTAAACCATGTCTTAGTTTATTATTGAGTGTTTCTACATCCATATTAAAACCAATCAGCCTCCTCAAGTCTCACCATCAGAATGGATAACTATGGAAGACATTTCCATCACTCATCGGTGGTGGATTATTGGAGACCAGTGTGAGATCAAGTACAGACTCTTCTATTACTGGACCGTCATCATCATTCTCTCGCTAATAAAAGAGCCGTTTAAAAGTCTGTTTTACCTACTGTTCTTTTGATAACTTCCAACTTTAAAACATAAAGACACAATCAGATCAGTGGTGGAATGTGATTAAGAACATTTATTTTAAATGTTTAGGTACTTGCACTTAACTATTTCCATTTCCTGCTACTTTATTCTCCTACTCTGCTACATCTCAGATTATTAATCAACTAATAATAGGACTAAACTTGAGATGAACTTCAGATTGATCATATCTAGTAAAGAAGTACTAACTAAAGGTAATACTTTGTCCTTCACAGACGTACTAACTAAAGGTAATACTTTGTCCTTCACAGACATGTCTGTGAAGGACAAAGTATTACCTTTAGTTAGTACTTCTTTACTAGATAACGGGCCATGTACCGCAGTCCTTCAAAGTAGCTGTAAATAAACCTCTTCTCAAGAAGCCCACTCTTGATCCAGAGGTGTTGAACTATAGACCGATCTCCAGCCTTCCCTTCCTGTCTAAGACCCTGAAGTATTACATTTACTCAGAAACATCAAGGGTTAAAGATGGAACAAAAAATAAACATGAAATCAGAAGATATTTATTTATTTATTCATCAAATATTTGATTTTGTCATTGAAGCCGTTTTGTCAAAAACAAGTAAATAGATGATATGAAGTTACCTCTCATCTAGTGAGGAAAGAGCCTGAAGACATTCACATCAGGGAGTACAAAGTATAAAATAAATACACACAATTATACATCATATTTCTTGTCGTTGTCATGGTAACGTGTTATGTCCCATTCGTATTTCCACCATTTGAACCACTCACCAGGTGACGTCAGTGAGTCCTTGAGGGTTCAGGGTTTGAGGCTTTAGGCAGGGGTCTCAAACTCCCGGCCCGCCAGTTAGACTTGACAATAAAAATATCCCCATAGTCGAAATTATGAGATAGAAAGTCGAAGTTATGAGATAGAAAGTCGAAGTTATGAGATAGAAAGTCATAACTATGATAGAAAGTCAAATTTATGATATACTTAAACACAGTCACAGAAGCAGCTCTTTGGCTGGTTACTGTACACTTGACATGAAATGTATTGTGAGTACATTGAAGACTACTTTAAACGTGGCTTTACAACACATGAAATACTTCACGTGGGATTGTGCAAACACACCCTTGAAAGGATTTTAAGCTTTGAACAAAGTTATTGTAATAACTTGTTTGATATTTTCTTTAATAGTTTGATCTTTGATAGAGTAATGTGGGTTTATTAACCCTAAATTAAAAGGATTTAAGTTATAACAAATGTGCTTAAATATATTTTACATTTATATAACTGCATGTACAATATTTTTACACTTGAATAAACAATAATCAAATACTTATTTAACAATATGTTACGAGTAGTTACATTTACAACCGTCCCTTTGAGGGCAACAGTGATGCTGATGTGGCCCGGAGCGAAAATGAGTTTGAGACCCCTGCTTTAGGGGGACGCTGGGACTGGACCAGAGACTCTGCTAACAGCCTGTTTCTGATAGACGCCATCTTGATCACAGAGTGTGAAGTTAGCCTCAGTGAACAATCCAGCTTCCGGGGCACATCCGCTGCTGACTTTCAAAATAAAAGTTCAAGATGTTACTGAAATTACAGACTTCCTCAGAAAAACACAGACAGGAATTTAAATGATTAAATTGACTTTTTAAAGAATGACATTCATTGAGCTTTAATGTTCATTCTTGAATTTGTAAAGAAAAGGTTCATAGAATCTCTCAACACAAGGTCCAAATGAGTTGGTGTTTCTGGAGCTTTCAACCACAACCTGGCCTCTTCAGGGGAATCAATTGCTCAGATGTCATTAAACGTGAAATGTGATTGATTTTCTAGGAGTAGAGAAAAATAAACTTACATGGAATAAATGAAGCAGCTCTTTCAGTTCTTTAACTATTTTCTCTGAAGGTAAAGTTAAAGTTCATGTTTTTATCAGACAGTTTAACTTTAACATGAGCGCTGTCACCTGTGGAGATCTGTACATAGAGGGCTCCTTGTATCTCACCACAGTTCAATAAACAGTCATGAATATTGTTACGTAATATATAGAGAGGAGAGGAGAGAAAGGGGCAGTGTAGGAGAGGAGATTCACTTTTCTATGTTGTAAATATGCTCCTTCCATGAAGAGTCTCCAGTCTCCTCATCAGTATCTGGTTCTGGATGTCTATCTGGATCTGAGTTCCTGTCTGGTTCTGGTCCTCCACAGTCCTCTCCATCACCTTCTGTTTCCATCTGTTCAGTTAGATTTTGATGAAGTTAAGGACCGACGACAAACATACTGATGGTGTTTGAAGCTGGTGTACCAGGGGAATCTTCTGTCACAAAGGCTGCAGCTGTATAGTTTGTCTCCTGTGTGGATGCTCATGTGTTGTCTCAGACTTCCTGCCTGTGTGAAACATTTACCACACACCGAGCAACTGAAAGGTTTCTCTCCTGTATGAGTCATCATGTGTCTCTTCAGATGGGCCTTACGCAAAAATCGTTTCTCACAAAGAGAGCAGATGAATGGTTTCTCTCCCGTGTGGATTCTTATGTGCGTCTGTAAAGTTTCTCTCCGTCCAAAAGATTTCTTACAAACTGAGCAGCTGAAAGGTTTCTCTCCTTTATGAGATCTCATGTGTCTGTTCAGACATGTTTTGAGGCTAAATCTTTTATCACACTCAGAGCAGCTAAATGGTTTCTCTACAGAAACTTCATTATTAAGAGAGTTTAAACCTGACTGAGGTTCTCTGGTCTCCTTCCAGTCATCACTGTTATCAGTCTCAGGTTCAGAAGAGTCTGGATGTCTGTGTGATATTGAGTTCCATGCTGGTTCAGGTCCTCCACAGTCCTCTCCATCACCTTCTGTTTCCATCTGTTCAGTTTGTCTTTGATGAAGCTGTGAGGACTGAGCTTCCTCTTCATCGTCTTCAGTCTTCACAGGAGTGAATGAGAACTTGATATCAGCCTCCTCCAGACCTTGAAGCTGCTCTCCCTCCTGACTGGTCCAGAGTTCCTCCTGGTCCTCTTTAATGTGTGGGGGCTCTGGGTCATCCTGGTCCTCTTTAATGTGTGGGGGCTCTGGGTCATCCTGGTCCTCTTTAATGTGTGGGGGCTCTGGGTCCTCCTGGTCCAGACAGGAGCTCCACTCCTGCTGCTCAGAGGGAACCTCTTCTTTAAACACCAACAGCTGCTGGACGTCTGCAGGACAGAATGAAGTACAGACACATTACTGACCAGCACAACAATACCAAGTGAATCTTTCTTGTATGTATGAAAACACCATCGCTATCAAACACCAGTTAAACTGGATCACTGCGCCATAAGAGCAGTAGGTCTCTGTCTTTTCCTCCTCTTCTCATATTAGCGGTTTTTCTTTTTAACTTAGTTGTGTTTTTAGTCAGCTAGTTTAGTAGTTAGTTCCACATTGGGACACTGTGGTCCAACCGCGTATCCGTCCAAGTGCAACAATACGGTGTCGACAGTGTACATCACGGACTCCAATGCTTCTGTAGATGTCTTTCAGATGATACGTGCTGAAAGTAATTGCAGGAAGAATGGTGGGCGACTTGCTATTCAGGTTATCGATAGGTTGTCAATGAATGGAGTCCCAGGGACCCACAGGTGGTCATCGGAGCTGGTCCACAATAGAATTTGTGGTATTTGTAAAAATTGTTGCAGCCAATGTGTTTCAGCATTCCTTACCTGGGTTATCTTGAGAAAGCATGTCAGTGCCTTAGGCAGGACTGTAAAAGGGAGGAGAGTTGTGGTTGATTGGATCCCTACAGATGCTGCAGCGCAACATCAGAAAACAGCTGTCCCTTGCATATTGGGCTTGAACAAACTCTGTTATGGTTCTGTCAATGCAGCAGAAAAGTCCCATTGATATTAATGAGGTTGCTGATGTCAGTTGCTTTGTGACGTTCTGCCAAGAAAATGCAGTCCCTAATAAGTCTCTGAAAGTTCATCCAAACCGCAAGCAGTGTTGAACAAAACGAGCATTTTGAGAGGGCAACCTTTCAGAGCTCAACTTGTTTAGAAAGACAACTCAGCAACAATGATTTGGGTTCTGTCCTGGATTGTCTAAGAATTATTGTTGGGTTTTAAAAATAAAAGCCGCGCAGAGGTGGTTCCTGATGGTTTTATAACCGGCAAACAGCTGGGACAGGAGTTTAATGAGTTCTGTCTTAGGTGCACTAGCATGCACTGGTCCCACCAACTTTGATGATCTCTCATTGGCTTACACTTTCAAAAACTCCAAAGACAGAAAAAGTCCAGGGCCTGATAATATAAGTAGCCGCCTGCTCTTGTCTTGTTCAGGTTGTTCAATTAGCCCCCATCTTCCACTACCTGTTTTATTTGTCTCTTGTCAGCTGAGGGTGCCAACAAGCTTATTCCGGTGGCTGAAAACAATCATTCCAAGGTTTTTAACGATTTCAGGCCTGTTTGACTCCCCTTGTCATGAAGTCCTTTGAAAAATTGTTGAAAAGACAACTTCTCACCAACACTGAACAACCAATTGACCCATTATAGTTTGCATACAGGGCTGGGAAAGGGGTAGAAGACGCCATCACCACTCTGCTTAACCTTGTCCTAATTGTACTCATCCACAGGAGTCCCTCAGGGCTGGGTCCTTTATCTGCTCCTCTATATTCTGTATACTGACAACAGATTAATCCTAATGTTCGTTGATGACTCAGCCATAATCAGTCTCCTCCCTGCCTATGAGAACCATAACTGTTTTAATTGGATGCTGTATGATCTGTTGTGGACCCTGCGCAGAAAAGGAGGTGGGTTGAGTATCTCCCGGAGCTGGTGTATGCTTACAACACCTCCGTACATCATAGTATTTGCTACTCTTCTTATTTTCTAATGTTTGAAATGTGCATGAGTGAGTTAAAACGCATCAGTGGAGGTGCACCTGGCCAAGTGCTCAGGGGGATGATCAGAAACCTGAGGTTCAAGTGATGAATTCCTGAATGCTCTTTCTGATTCAGAGGACTCACTATTTGAGGCCATAGGATGTGTTGGACAGGACGCCCAAGGTAGTCTTTGGGAGATGGATGCGGAAAGGGTAAATTAGGTAAAAGTTTGCTCTGATGAGTTGTCTAAAAGGGCGCTTGAGGTTTGTGCAAGAGGAAGAATTAGGTGCAGGTAAGGGGTCATCTCGTCCACTGGCATATCCTTTGCTTTCCTCTCCTCCTCCACTTCATAAATCATGTTGTGTTACCAGCGGTGTTCATTTCAACCTTCACAGACCAACCTGTAACCCGACGGAACTGACGTAGGGGGATGGTTTGTCTGGCCGGACCTGTAAGGTACTGCACAGACAGCGATAAGCCGATAAAAGGTACCTGCCGCATGCTTCGAGTCTGCCGTTTCTCTCTGTGACGAGCTGGTACATTGTGTGTGGCGAGTAGAACGCAGTGTTACCAAGAGTAACATCCAGGGTGCAAAGACATGTCGCTGTCTAGCGGGGCAACGGGAGCTGCAAGTTGACTGAAGTTACCTGCGTTAGGCTGAGTGAGACCACGGACGTTCTTCCTTCATTGATGGTAAACTAGACGATGTACGGTTATATGGTGGCGTCCCGGTCGCTCAAACAAGTAATGAAGTTATTCTTTTTGTATCGGTGTGTGTGCTGCTGGATCACTGTTATGGGGTTCATGCAAAAATTTGAGAGGTTTACATTATGTATTTTTGCATTTTCGAATGCTATATGTAATTTAGCATGAAGGTTGTAGCGCTTCCTGGGCAGGTGGGGACAAGTACAGTTTTTCTGTTTTGTTGTGAGGAGTAGTTGTATGGGGATGCTTTCGTTTTGTTTCGTTTGAAGCGAGTGAGCCGCTGCCTTGGTGATACATTTCATTTTCTTTGGCATTGATTTAACCGATAGTTTTACCCTCCCTGTGCTGTTGATAGCCAGCATCTTGTCGGCGACAGTGAGCGTCTTGGTGCATATTTGGGTTGTTGATTTCCTTGCCATGTCAACCCCCTTTTGGAAAGTGTGACCTATAGCTAGTTGTGAAAATGTTGTGAACATGTTGTCTGTGGTGGGAGAGGGCCACAGTTAAATTAGTGGTTTTTACAATAGAGTCTGGTATGTTTGAAGAGAGTTAACGGTTTCAGTCTGACAGCAAAGTAAAGAGGTGAAAATATTCTAAATATAGCCAACACTTATACTGATATTGATTCTGATGTGGTCTGCAAACAGAAAATAAGTTGAATCAAGGTTTTGATTCTGAAAACAAAGATAAACAACATATTATGACATTCATTTGGATCTGTTAATAAAGATTATATTGTTAGAATTGCCTTTACCTTCAAGCCAAGTGACTCTTTGGTCACAAGCGCTGCATCTTTTCTCTCTTGCATTTGTTTCAACGTGTCCATTCACATTTCCACTTTCACATAAAGTTTTAGCACAAGCTGAGCAGCTGAAAGGTTTCTCTTCCATGTGGACTCTCATGTGTTTCTGTAAATGTCCCCTTTGGGTAAAAGATTTCCTACAAAATAAGCAGCTTAAAAGTTTTTCTCCCGTATGAGATCTCATGTGTACCTTCAGATTCCCACTTTCACTGAAAGCTTTTCCACAAGCGGAGCAGCTGAATGGTTTCTCTCCAGTGTGGATTCTCACATGTTTCTGTAAATGTCCCCTCTGGGTAAAAGACTTCTGACAAACTGAGCAGCTGAAGAGTTTCTCTCCTGTGTGAGATCTCATGTGGTCCTTCAGAGTTCCCTTGTTGCTAAATCTTTTCCCACACTCGGAGCAGCCAACTGGTTTCTCTCCAGCACTACATCTGGAATCATTGACTGAAACTTCATCATCATCATTCAGAGAGTTTAAACCAGACTGAGGTTCTCTGATCTCCTTCCAAAAATCACTATCAACACCATCATCAGTATCTGGTTCTGGATGTCTATCTGGATCCGAGTTCCTGTCTGGTTCTGGTCCTCCACAGTCCTCTCCATCAGCTTCTGTTTCCATCTGTTCAGTTTGTCTTTGATGAAGCTGTGAGGACTGAGCTTCCTCTTCATCATCATCATCATCTTCACTCTTCACAGGAGTGAATGAGAACTTGACATCAGCCTCCTCCAGACCTTGAAGCTGCTCTCCGTCCTGACTGGTCCAGAGTTCCTCCTGGTCCTCTTTAATGTGTGGGGGCTCTGGGTCCTCCTGGTCCAGACTGGAGCTCCACTCCTGCTGCTCAGGGGGAACCTCTTCTTTCACCACCAACAGCTGCTGGACGTCTGCAGGAAACAGAATAAAACACAGAAACAACTTTAATATAATGATGGTGGTAGAGCTCAGCATGTTGGTCATGTGATGCATCTTTACATATAAATATTTGTGATGGGCAACGATTCAAATTTTTAGTCGCGATTAATCGCATGATTTTTCTTAATCTCGTTATCGCGTTACCTTGCCCAGCACTTTTATATACATACATACACACACATATACACACACATATACACACACACACACATACACACATATATATACATATACACATACATATACACACATATATA
>NW_022281934.1:9370-9538 GCF_004355925.1 Anarrhichthys ocellatus | reverse complement strand
GTGTGTGTGTGAGTGTGAGTATGTGTTAATGACTGTGTGTGTGTGTGAGTGTGAGTATGTGTTAATGACTGTGTGTGTGTGTGTGAGGGTGAGTATGTGTTAATGACTGTTTGTGTGTGTTAATGACTGTGTGTGTGTGTGAGTGTTAATGACTGTGCGTGTGTGAGT
>NW_022281934.1:0-9270 GCF_004355925.1 Anarrhichthys ocellatus | reverse complement strand
TGTGTGTGTGTGTGAGTGTGAGTATGTGTTAATGACTGTGTGTGTGTGTGAGTGTGAGTATGTGTTAATGACTGTGTGTGTGTGTGAGTGTTAATGACTGTGTGTGTGTGTGAGTGTTAATGACTGTGTGTGTGTGTGAGTGTTAATGACTGTGCGTGTGTGAGTGTGCGCGTGTGTGTAAATGACTGTGTGTGTGGGAGTGAGTGTTAATGACTGTGCGTGTGTCAGTGTTAATGATTGTGCGGGTGTGTGTGCGCGTGTGAGTGTGTGTTAATTACTGTGTGTGTGTGTTAATGACTGTGCGTGTGTGTGAGTGAATGTTAATGACTGTGCGTGTGTGAGTGTGTGTGTATGTGTGCGCGCGTGTGTGAGTGTGTGTTAATGACTGTGTGTGTGTGAGAGTATGTGTTGATGACTGTGTGTGCGAGTATGTGTTAATGACTTGCGTGTGTGAGTGTGTGTGTGCGCGTGTGTTTATCCAAACTAAACTCTCCATGAGTCTAAATCTTTTCACATGTTCATGTCTCAGTAACATGGAGGACACACAACTTATCTGGTATTTACTATTTTTCATCGCTTTTCTGTTTTATTTCTATTTGTTGATGTTACAAAATGATTTATTTATTTACTTAATATATTTTATTTATTTATATTTTATTATTGTATTTATTTATATATTAATATATGTCTCACAAACAGACTTTTGATGAATCATCATGTTTCACTGGTGAACATCTCCACGTTGATATTTAACTGAAGAAATGCTTTTTGTTATTTTCTCATGAATTCTATTTTTTGTTTATTTTTAGGATTTCCTGATATTTATGAAGTGTCACTGACAGTTCAGTCTGTTTCCTGAGTGACAAGACACAGCCGGGTCACGAGCACTCTATTAATAATAATAACAATAATAAATGTATTTATAGAGCACACTCTATTAATAATAATAATAATAACTGTATTTATAGAGCATACTCTATTAATAATAATAACAATAATAACTGTATTTATAGAGCACACTATTAATAATAATAACAATAATAACTGTATTTATAGAACACACTATTAATAATAATAACTATTTATAGAACACACTCTATTAATATCTAGAAAATGCATTTCCTGCTGAAAATGCGTTGGAATGCTGAAAGCTGAAATTAATTGTAAAAAAATTGCTGAAAATTAAGAAATGGGAGACTACCTGTCTGAAAAATGTTGAAGCTCGAAAGCATTTAAACTGCACTGCTGAAAAGTTAAAATGTCTAGTTAAAATGTCTAACTATGGTGTCTGTAGCTGAAGGTATGAGGAAGAAGAAGGCTTTGAAAGTTGAAGAAGTTTAACAGGATTTGAAGATTTTCTCCATAGAGATCCCATTAAAAAAAAAATTGCAAATAGCTTAATATTTCAAAAAGTTAAAAGATTACAAATATGAAAAGTCAAAGCACCCCTCTCCTGAAAGAGCTGAACATTTTGAAAGGGAAAAGTCCTGTAGTGATATTTGTAGTAGTAGAAGTTGTAGTTGTAGTAGAAGTTGTAGTTGTATTAGTAGTAGTAGAAGTATTAGTAATTAGAAGAAGTAGTAGAAGTAGTAGTATCAGTAGTCGTAGTAATAGCTGTAGTATTGGTCGTAGTATTTAATATAACAGTAGTAGTAGAAGTAGTTATAGTAGTAATAGTAATGGCAGTAGAAGAAGTAGCAGTAGTAGTAGTACTAGTAGCAGTTGTACTAATAGCCGTAGTAGTAATACTACTTGTAGTAGCATGAAAAGCAGTAGTAGTAGTAGCAGTTGTAGTATAAGTAATAGTAGTAGTGGTAGTAATAGCAGTGGTGGTAGTAATAATATTGATGGTAGCAGTAATAGCAGTAGCAGTAGTAGTAGTAGTAATAGTAGCAACAGCAAAAGTTATAGTAGAAGTAGTAGCAGTAGTAGTAGTAGTAGTAGTAATACTAAATTAGCAGCAGCAGTAGTAGTTGTCGCAGTATTAGTCAGAGCATTAAGTTTTTCAACAAAAAAGCCTAATTTTGAGCTTAACGTTTAAATACAGTTAATCCATGAGGCTTTTATTCTGAAAGAGTGGGGCTGGGTGGGGGAGAAAGGAGAGGAGACAGAATCAGAATGTATGAAACACAGAGGTTATTAAATGACAGTCTTCATCAAAAGCATTCCAGTTAGATTTCACTCTGTGGGGCTTTTATTTTGAAAGGGTGGGAGTGGGTGGGGGAGAAGAGACATAATCATAATGTTTGACACACATAAACAGAGGTTATTAAATGACAGGTTTCATCACAAGCATTTCAGGTAGAGTTCACTCTCTGGGGCTTTTATTTTGAAATGGGGTGGGGGGGTGGAAAGTCCTCTTAAAATCTCTAAGACCTGAATGACTGTATGAGAGAGAGAGAGAGTGAGAGAGACAGAGAGAGAGAGAGAGAGAGAGAGCCTGCGTGCGTGTGTGTAACTGGTTGCCATGGTAACGACGCACCTGGTGTTAGAGGCAGGCTGATCAAGAAACATTACAGTAGACAGTGATTTTGAACAAAGCCCCTCTTAACAAAAAGCAGGAGTCTGAGTGCCAAAATATGGATACCGTGAGAAAGATAAGACTCTGCCGATCGCGGAGATGTGTTTGTTATGTTTGTGGTGTTAAAAATGTGAGCTGCAGAGCAATAGACAAAACTGGTACCGTCTGCTTTCTTTGAGAAATAAGTGGTGAGATTTAACATGGAGTCTAATGGAGCAGTTGGTTGGAGTTCATGTCGCTCTGCGGCTCCTTGAGCCAAATGTGTAAGTCTGTGGGATTCCACAGTCATTTGTCTACGACAAGGACAATATTAGCTACTTCTCCATTAAAAATGATGCATGAAGAGTGAAGATTGTGGACACAGTGGCAAAAGACAAATCTTTTTTTCACAAGAATGTCAAGCTGCTCTTCACTCTAGCGGTGACATCACGCACTCTAAGCTGCGCAATACACACCCATTATAAAGTCAGAAAAGGACTGAAAAAATCATAAAAGTTAAAATGGGACAGTTGAAAAAGTGTAAAAGATATCAAAAAGCTGAATTATGCGGCAATAGATCAGGGTTTTCTCAACATTTTAAAATCTAAATGGTGTCTGTAGCTGAAAGTATGAGGAAGTAGAAGGATTGGAAAGCTGAAGAGGATATGAACATTTTCTCCATAGAAACCCATTCAAAAAAAAAATTGCAAAAAGCTTAATAATTCATAAAGTTTAAAGGTTAGAAATATGAAAAGTCATAGCACCCCTCTGCTGAAAGAGCTGAACATTTTGATAGTTGAATGGTTTCTGTAGCTTAAAATATGAAGGAGCAGAAGAGTTTCAAAAAGCGTACGGAAGAAATATAATATAAAGAAGAACTAGAAAATGCATTTCCTGCTGAAAATGCGTTGGAATGCTGAAAGCTGAAATGAATCGCAAAAACATTGCTGAAAATAGATATCCAATTTAAAAAAAAATTGCAAAAAGCTTAATAATTCAAAAAGTTGAAAGATTACAAATATGAAGTCATATCACCCCTCTCCTGAAAGAGCTGAACATTTTGATATTCGAATGGTTTCTGTAGCTTTAAAAATTTTTGATATTTGTTGTAGTAGTAGTAGAAGTTGTAGTTGTTGTAGAAGTATTATTAGCAGTAGAAGTATTAGTAGCATTTGAATAAGTACGAGTTGTAGCAGTAGTGATATTTGTAGTAGCAGTAGTAGTAGAAGTTGTAGTCGAAGTATTAGTAATCAGAAGAAGTAGTATCAATGGGCGTAGTAATAGCTGTAACTAGTGGTCGTAGTATTTAATATAACAGTAGTAGTAGTAGAAGAAGTAGTAGTAATAGTAAAGTCAGTTTTTGAAGTAGCAGTAGTAGTAGTACTAGTAGCAGTCGTACTAATAGCTGTAGTAGTAGCAGGAATAGCAGTAGTAGCAGTTGTGGTATAAGTAATAATAGTAGTGGTAGTGGTAGTAATAGCAGTAGTGGTAGTAATAATAGTGATGGTATCAGTAGTAGTAGTAGAAGTAGTAATAGTAGCAACAGCAAAAGTTGCAGTAGAAGTAGTAGTAGTAGTAGTGATACTAGAAATATTAGTAGCAGTAGTTGTCGCAGTATTATTAAGAGCATTCATTATTTCAACAAAAAAGCCTAATTTTGAGCTTAACGTTTAAATACAGTTAATCCATGAGGCTTTTATTTTGAAAGGGTGGGACTGGGTGGGGGAGAGAGGGGGAGAGGAGACATAATCTTAATGTTTGACACACATAAACAGAGGTTATTAAATGACAGACTTCATCACAAGCATTTCAGTTAGAATTCACTCTTTGGGGCTTTTATTTTGAAATGGGGTGTGGGCGGGGGGGAGGGGAGAGGAGACATAATCATAATGTTAGATAAACATAAACAGGTTATTAAATGACAGGCTTCATCACAAGCATTTCAGTTAGAATTCATTTTGTGGGGCCTTTACTTTAAAATGGGGGGTGTGTGTGTATGGGAGGGTCCTCTTAAAATCTCTAAGACCTGAATGACTAAGAGAGAGACACAGACAGAGAGAGACTCTGATCTCTCCGGCAATCTTTCTCATTTGGAGATTGTCCTATGTTTTATCTTTTACAGCTTACATGACTATTGTCCTGCTCTGCCATGTCTTTCCTCGTCTCTCCCTCTTGTGTCGTGGTGTGTGTAAATGTCACTCGAATCAGGAAACTTATCAGAATACCCATATTTGATTGGCTGAGCTGCATCATGTATATCTCTAAATCATGTGTGTGCGTGTTTTATTTTAAAATGGGGGGGGTCCTCTAAAAGTCTCTAAGACCTGAATGACTGTATGAGAGAGAGAGAGAGAGAGAGAGAGAGAGAGAGAGAGAGAGAGAGAGAATGTGTGTGTCTGTGAGTCTGTGTGTTTATCAACATCACTAATTAGCTTAATCAGAAACACCTGTGTCCTTGCAGCCTTTTCATGGAGATTAAACAGGGAAACACCTCTCAAACAAATCCTCAAAACTCCCATAACCGTAGCTCCTATTGCTCCGATATTAATAAATGAGAGGAAGGATGAGTTGAAGAACAGATCCTGTAAAAATTGTGTCTGTAGTGTAAAAAATGTGGCTGAACTGGCGATCTAGAAATGGGGTACCGTGTTCCGTCGTAGATGTTTTTGAAGCAAAATTTAACATTGGTCTCTATGGAGCAGAAAGTTGGTTTTCCTCTCAACTACAGGCTTCTATGTCAAATGTGTAAATCTGTGGGATTCCAAAGTTATTTGTCTACGACAAGGACAATATTAGCTACTTCTACATCCAGAAATGATGCATGAAGAGTGAAGATTGTGGACACAGTGGCAAAACACAAATGTTTTTTTCACAAGAATCTCAAGCTGCTCTTCACTCTAGCGGTGACATCACGCACTCTAAACTGCGCAATACACACCCATTATAAAGTCAGAAAAGGAGTGAAAAAATCATAAAAGTTAAAATGGGACAGTTCAAAAAGTATAAAATATATTAAAAAGCTGAATAATGCGGCAATAGATCAGGGTTTTCTCAACATTTTAAAGTTTAAATGGTGTCTGTAGCTGAAAGTATGAGGAAGTAGAAGGATTGGAAAGTTGAAGAGGATTTAAACATTTTCTCCATATAAACCCATTCAAAAAAAAAAATTGTTTAACAGCATTCCAACAATAATAATAACTGTATTTATCAGCTTTATCCAAAAGTTTGGCGCGCCTCTCCTCACACAACGTTGCCAACAGCGGCGTGAAAAACACATCAAAATGTGCGGCCTGATCGGGAATAGCGCGGAAACTATTTTTCGGAGAGATTTGCCAAGCGGTTTTCCCGAAAATCCCGGAAAACCCCGAAAAACGGAGCAAAATGAAGTTTGCCGCACTTCTCCTCACACAGTGTTGCCAACAGCGGCGTGAAAAATACATCAAAACGTGCGGCCTGATCGGGAATAGTGTGCTATCTATTTTTGGGAGAGATTTGCCAAGCGGTTTTACCGAAAATTCCCGAAAATCCCCAAAAACTGAGCAAAATGTCCCCATTCACTTGAATGGGGTTCCGGCATGAAGAGAGCAAAAAAACACTTAAATTTGGGCCCATATTGACTAACCGTACTTTAACGTAGAAACGTGATTCAAAGTTTAAAATGTAGACAGAACGCTGGACTTTATTGAGCCAAATGGACATTTTGATAGCTAGCACAGTTTTCATGAAGTCGCAGATTAAGTTTCTGGAAAATTTTGGGTCTGTTTCAGATTTTATAATGGGTGTGTATTGCTCAGCTCGTTAAGAGCTAGAGTGAGAGCATAACCGTCAGAGTGGAGCGGAGCAGGAAAATATTCTGTGATTTTTCCAAAGAAATTTCTCTAGCTCCCACAATGTTTACTCTTTATACACCATTTTTGGCCAAAAAGCTTGGAAATGTTGTGCTGTCGCACACAGATGTCTGTGGAATCCAACGGAATTACACATTTGGCTCAAAGAGCCACAGAGCGACATGAACTCCAACCAACTGCTCCATTAGACTCCATGTTAAATCTGACCACTCATTTCTCAAAGAAAGCAGACGGTACCAGTTTTGCATATTGCGCTCGAGCTCACATTTTTAACACCACAAACATAAAAAACACATCTCCGCGTTTGACAGAGTCTTATCTCTCTCACGGTATCCATATTTTATTGATTAGTCTCATGGTTTTGGTATGAAGGGCATATGTTTGACAGGTAGTTTTGTTGGAAATCACTGTTCACTCTCTCTCTTAATTAGCCTCTAACACACAGGTGCTCCAATCACCAACATGCACCCAAGCACACAGGTGTTTATATGAGCTCATTAGTGATGTTGATAAACACAGAGGCACTGAGACACACACGCACATACACTCCTCTCCCTCTCTCTCTCTCTCTGTGTGTGTCTCTCTCTCATACAGTCATTCAGGTCTTGAAGACTTTTAGAGGACTCCTGTCTGTCTCTCTCCCCCACTCACTCAGTCCATCTAACTGTCTGTCTGCCCGTCTCACTCAGCCTCTCTCTCCTCTCTGTCTATCTTTCTGTCTGTCTCTCTCTCCCTCTCTGTGTCTCTCTATCATACAGTCATTCAGGTCTTAGATATTTTTAGAGGACTTTTCCCCTCTCACCACCCCCCCCCCCATTTCAAATTAAAAGCCCCACAGAATGAATTCTAACTGGAATGCTTGTGATGAAGCCTCTCATTTTAGTGTCAAACATTATGATTCTGTCTCCCCTCCCCCTCTCTCACCCACCCAGTCCCACCCTTTCAAAATAAAAGCCCCACAAATACAAGATTCAATCCAAGAGTATGAATCTAAAATGCAGAAAAGAGAGTAGCGCTATCTCAATTGAACCTGAATGACACTACCGGTAACATTGGCGTGTGTATATATTGCGATTTCTTCGGGCAGTAGAAGCCACACTGTCAATTTCTTTAGGAATTTTCTAGTTATTATTATGATTAAGCCCGATGGATAATATACAGTGTGCTTTGGCACAGGCAGTTTTACTGCCTTGTGCCACAAAGCCACACTGAATAACTGTATTTATAGAGCATACTCTATTAATAATAATAATACTAACTGTATTTATAGAGCATACTCTATTAATAATAATACTAACTGTATTTATAGAGCATACTCTATTAATAATAATACTAACTGTATTTATAGAGCATACTCCATTAATAATAATAACAATAACTGTATTTATAGAGCATACTCTATTAATAATAATACTAACTGTATTTATAGAGCATACTCTATTAATAATAATAACAATAATAACTGTATTTATAGAGCATACTCTATTAATAATAATAACTGTATTTATAGAGCATACTCTATTAATAATAACAACAATAATAACAGTATTTATAGAGCATACTCTATTAATAATAATAACAATAATAACTATTTATAGAGCATACTCTATTAATAATAATAATAACTGTATTTATAGAGCATACTCTATTAATAATAATAACAATAACTGTATTTATAGAGCATACTCTATTAATAATAATAATAATAACTGTATTTATAGAGCACACTATTAATAACTGTATTTATAGAGCATACTCTATTAATAATAATAATAACTATTTATAGAGCACACTATTAATAATAATAACTGTATTTATAGCACCTTTAAAAGCAGATTTTACAAAGTGCTTTGACACACAAAGCAGCAAAAACAAGTCAACAACAACAACACAAAGATCAGTGAGACAGTCAATAAAAATAAACTAATAAATAAATAAATAAAATAATTGAGTAAAATCAACAAATAACAATAAAACAGAAAAGCGACGACGTGACAGAAAGGCCAGTGTGTGAAGAAGTGTTTGAAGAAGTGATTATGAAGATATGAAGATGAGGATAAAGATCATAATAAGTTGAGTTGTGGTTGAATCCTCACAGAGACGAGTCCTCACAATGTCTCACCTCAACATTCCTCATCGTGTCCCGACACGAGGCTCACCGCCCGGCAGCAGCTCTGCTATGTGTTCAAGAGGTGCGTTCAGGGACTAAATAACTATATATATAGATCTATATATCTATAGATACTGTATATAGATCTATATATGAGTTATCTATGATGCATGTGCTTTAAGGTTGTACTGAACAGATTGAAGCGTTGACTCCTGCACAGATTATTGTTCTTTGTTGCCTATTTATCGTGTTTAAAGTTATTTCTGCAGTGTCAGATAAAGATCAGCCTCCAACAGCCTCCACAGACTATATGTATACTAAACTGTATCTATATTCATATGCTACACACGTCAGAGACATTAAACCTGACGCAAACTAAAATAAACTAAATATATAAAGACTAAAACCAACTCTTCCTGAAGAACTGAAACTGAACCACAAACACTGAAAACTAAAGTAAACGATCTGCTGTGAACTCCACAAACTCAATAGAATCTTTATTTCATTAAAACCAATCAGCTTATCATTCAGAAATATATTGAGATGAAGGCTCACGGAGAAAGTCTTCTTCACTTCACTTCTCTCAGCTTCATCAGTTTAGTGAAAGCTCAGAGTCTCTCTGGAGTTTAACCTTCAAAGAGCGCAGCAGCTGAGAACAGATTCACTTATCAGGGGGCCACAGGGTCCCTGGTAGGGTTTCTGTCCCTTCAGAATAAAACACAACCCAGAAGGTTCTAGAATAAAACACAACCCAGAAGGTTCTATACTAAAACACAACCCAGAAGGTTCTAGACTAAAACACAACCCAGAAG
>NW_022281933.1:0-9166 GCF_004355925.1 Anarrhichthys ocellatus | reverse complement strand
GCACGTGAAGCTGGGAAAGCACGTCTCAGCCTCCCGGACCATCAGCACCGGTTCCCCCCAAGGCTGCGTTCTTTCCCCTCTGCTCTTATCCCTGTACACAAACAGCTGCGCCTACAGGTGGGAGACTGACCACCTGGTGACCTGGTGTGGTCTGAACAACTTAGAGCTCAACACTCTAAAGACAGATGGTTGTGGATTTCAGGAAGAACGTAGCCCCACCAGCCCCTATCACTGTGTGACTCCCCCGTCGACGCTGTGGAGTCCTTCCGCTTCCTGGGCTCCGCCATAACCCAGTTCCTCAAGTGGGAGCTGAACATCAGCGCCATCACCAAGAAGGCTATGCAGAGGATGTACTTCCTGAGGCAGCTGAAGAAGTTCAACCTGCCAAAGTCAATGATGTTTCACTTCTACACAGCCATCATTGAGTCCTGTAACGGTAAAATATGTTCTAAAATGTTCTCTGCATAGTCTCTGTAAGAGGGAAAGTGCCCGCTGTGACATAAAACATTCCATATAGGGCAATAGCATAAGACGAGGCACATGCAAGCCATATAGGGCAGCGGCAGAGAATGAGGCGCCTTCCTGTAATGCAGAGGACATGTACCAGACACTGATGTACACGTATGACTTGTCCCCCACTTGTCCCCCCCTTCTTCTCACTGTCTCCTTTGTTTGTAAAGGTATAAATAAGAATGTACGGAGATGATTCTTGGGGGCACTCTCACAGGTTACTGCAATACGTATCTGTGAAACTGCTCTCCTTGCTTGCAACGCAATAAATTGACTTTACACACTTTGATCATTCATCAAGAATCTGTTCATTTGATATTGACTAAAAAACCTTTATTCTCTTCTCCCGACTAGTCATAGAAATATTCCACAACAACTTGGTGTCAGAAGTGGGATACGCTGACTGTCCGTCAGGCTCCGGGGGACCGTCCGGAGAAAAGACCTTTTCCAGGATCCACAACTGACGATCTTGTCTCATACCTCCTTAGACGAGAGAGAGAGAGCCGGCGAAACCAAGGAGTCCTGATTGACGTCA
Source organism: Anarrhichthys ocellatus (assembly GCF_004355925.1). Lineage (NCBI taxonomy): Eukaryota > Metazoa > Chordata > Actinopteri > Perciformes > Anarhichadidae > Anarrhichthys > Anarrhichthys ocellatus. The sequence goes on along the minus strand of NW_022281933.1, from coordinate 8,121 downwards.
CGCGTATCCAACGATAAAGAATTAATTTCTACAAATCGGTGAGAAGTTGAAATTCCAATTACTATTGATATCGTAAAATAAGATATAGCGGACACAGATGAATGATCAAGTAGTCATCATTATTTGAGGAATACAATTGTTTTTAACATTTGTATATTTGGTTTTTGAATTCTTTATGTAAAATCCATTTAGAATTTCTGGAGCATCATTTTACGTGTTTACGTAGAAGACAGGATTGTGTTATACGGTGAAGATTTAACTCAGAATAAAACCATTTTGAGATCGTAACACAGATCCTTGACTACACAAATAGGTTTGAAATAAGACCGTTGTTATTAACCTACATACGTGAATTCCAAACTACTTGGAATAAGACCGTTGGTAGTAACTTAACGTGAATTTCAAATAAGGTTTTTGCAAAGTTTTACTAAAGAAACTACGCCTTACAGCGACGGCTGTATTGTATTAAGATAAACGTTAACGTGTTCCACGCCTGAAAGATGGGTGGAAAGCAGACTAAACACACAGAGCCTTCGGGTCCGATTGTAGAAATGATGCGACAGAAATATGGAAATGCATGTACGGAATTGCTCCCGTACTGGTCAAAAGAGTTTGGGTTTCCAGAGAACGGCTCATTAAGTGCCGCTAAACTTAAAATGTTACAAGGGGATTTAGAAGCAAGGTTGAAAGAAATGAAGAGTGGTAAAAAGGTTAGAGTTAAAGACTTGGAAATGATAGAGAAAAACCAGAACTGTCTGGCTCAATGGCAAACAGAATGTGATTGTAGGGAGAGAAAACAAATGATTAAACAAATGACGTGTTTAAAAGAAGAAAAACTGATTCCAGACACACAGAATAATCCATTTGTGTCCCATTCTCCTATGTATCCGAGTCTTACAGGAGCAGGCGGTCCTCTCCTAAACACATGCTGTCAGGCTTCCCCACAGCGTGTCGTCCAGCAACCTGACAACCCACCACCACCTCCTCCGCCATACACTGGCCCTGGTCCAACGGCTGACAGACCAGAGACTCGCCTCCACGCAGAGCAGCGAAACATGGCTCAACAAAGCAATGCTGACTACAGAGCATCTCCAGCCTCACCAGCCTCACCATCCAACCCCTTCTTCACCCATCCTCTGCCCTCCACGCCCCAACCCCAGAATTCATCATGGCTTGACCCATCCTCATGGAGCGGAACAGCGGGCAGATTTGCTAATTTCCTCAGCCCCAACACCTCCATGAACTCCAGTGCTGAAGAAGCTGTTTTCACAGCCCCGATGATCCAAGTACCAGGGGTCGATGGTGCTCCAGGTCTCGTGTTCAGAGCCTGGACACAAACTGACATTCTACAAGCTGCATCACACCTGCCTGACATCAACAACGGTACTAAATTCGCAAAAGATTTCCTGATATTCTGTAAAGAATTCATGCCCACGGGTCCAGAAGTCCACCGGTTGCTGGTCAAACATGTTGGCCCAACTGACTTCAGCAAAATCAGAACCATTGTCACAGGACCAGGCGCCAACTCCCGCCAAGCTCACATTGGGTGGGACAATCCTGCAAACGCCGATTACAGAACCTACGTCGAAGCTGTCTGTGCAGCTGTAGTGACAGCTTTTCCATCAAAAGTCAACATGGCACTCATCAACAGCACCAAACAAGGTAAAACTGAAGATGTGACATCATATCACCAAAGACTCATGTCTGCATTCCAAACACACAGCGGTATTGAAGAACCGGCTGACAAAACAGTAATGTCAGTGTGGGAAACACATCTCAAGAATGCTTTTGTCAACGGGCTGTTGCCAGACATCAAAACCGCAACTGAACGCTCCGTGATTGGCCTGGAGGACGCAAGACTTGATGAAGTGGTAAAACACGCACGACACAATTGCAAAATGCATAATGACACTCAGACCAGGCAAGAGAAACGCAGTAAGCAAACTGGAGAGAAAGCTCAACTTGCAATGCTTCAAGCTGTTCAGCAGATGACTCTAGGTGCTGAGGGAGGCCAACCCCCCTATCAATCACGCAGCAGCAACAGGAGTGAAACGCACACACACACAAGCTCGGCTCATACACAGCACACAAGCTTTTGCAGCAATGAAGACACGCTTTCTCGCACGCACACTGCAGAACAACAGGCTGCTCTCCTCAGTATCATCTCACACTTAGAGCAGCAGCAACTGAATGCATCTACACCACGACCACACACTTATTCAATGTTTTCCTCAGATTCATATAAAGAAATGCCGACTACACAGGTGAATGTAGAAGGGAAAGTTTTAACCTTTTTGGTAGATTCGGGAGCTACTCACTCTGTGATTCAACAGAAACATTTTCCAAATCAGAAAATGAGTGGACGTTTTGTATATTCTCAAGGGGCTTTGGGGTTAACAGTAACTGAAAAATTTACGGTTCCTATGACGAGTGTACACACTGACCAGACTGACCTAGAATCTGACATTAAAGTGAAACATTCGTTTTTGCTTTCTTCTTTTTGTCCTATTAATTTACTGGGCAGAGACTTAATGTGCTCATACGGCATCTGTTTGACGTCATCTCCTGATGGACTGAAAGTGGTTAGGCGTAGAGTCGCACACCAAATGATGCAACTGACTCCCTCTGACCCTCTTTTTGTTTATCAGTGGTGGCTTCCTGTTGATGACTCACGGAAACTTTGTCATGAGGCAGATGCGCGTGTCTCCCCTCATGCTGATCGCATGAACCCTGAACATCTTCATTGCACTTCACATGTCTCTGAGGGTCCAGACGACTCTTATGAGGACAAATTTTATGAAGGCATTAATGATGCAATTGTTTGTTCTACTCTGTTTTGGTCAACTTACAAATCTGCTGTGTCTGTCTCTCTTTCTCCAACACAGAAAGAATTGTTTCAAGTTGACAACTCATTCCCATATATCTCGCTGTCCAAGGGACGCACTGATCAATGGAGAGATTTGGGACCGTTCGTAGCACAATGCGAGGCGTTAACTAACTGGGAAACAACATGTGATCCCCATGTCCTGCGCTCGACATCCACTGGATTTTTCAGAACTTTTTGTGTGCTCTTAACACCCGCCTGCAGATCTGTTTATGTGTTTTATGAGCACAACAATAAGATCAAGACGTTTGTAACTAATCCCACATCAATTTATCCTGCCCTTGCCTCTGTTCCACAGACACTCTGGGCGGCGCACAAATATGACGTGGGTTTGATCAACAACTGCCAACCGGTCGTCATCACTCCATGCTCTGACTTCCGCCCCCACAAACACCAGTACCTTCTGCGACAAGAGGCCATTGACGGTATTACACCAGTGTTTGACTCACTCCTGAAAGCAGGCGTGATTATTCCATGTCCAGACTCACCGGTCAGGACACCGATATTTCCTGTTAAAAAGATCAGAGATGCAGGCAAACCTACTGAATGGCGTTTCGTGCAAGATCTTAAAGCAGTAAATGCTGCAGTTCATGCACGTGCACCAAATGTGCCTAATCCTTACACTATTCTAGCTCAGATTCCTCCTGAAGCTAAATGGTTCTCTGTGGTTGACCTGTCAAATGCTTTTTTCAGCGTCCCAGTCGACAAAGACAGCCAATTTTGGTTTGCTTTCAACTTCAATGGTAAGCCATACACCTTCACTCGACTGTGTCAAGGCTACACCGAATCTCCAACCATCTACAATGATGCACTCAAAGAAAGCTTAGAAAGTCTAACTCTCTCACCAGGCTCTGCACTTCTGCAGTATGTTGACGATTGCCTTATCGCAGCTCCTACTCAGGCACAGTGTCAGAAAGACACAATAAAATTGCTACAACACCTAGCACAAGAAGGCCACAAGGCAAGCCTATCTAAATTACAGTTTGTAACGCAAAATGTACATTTTTTAGGTCATGACATTTCCGGAGAAGGGAAAACCCTCTCCCCTAAAAGAATCGCTTCAATCGTGTCGATACCAAAACCTAACACTAAAAAACAAATTATGTCGTTTTTAGGTATGTGTTCATACTGTCAGTCGTTCATACCCAAATACTCACAAATGGAGCAACCATTATCAAGTTTGATTCACGGTAAAAATCTCACCGCACATGACAAAATAATTTGGACAAAGGAAGGTTTCGCTGCCTTCACACAAATGAAATGTGCTTTACAAACGCCACCAACTCTAGGGTTGCCAGATCCTAACAAACCGTTCACTCAAACTGTAGATGAGAGACAGGGCTGCATGACCTCTGTGTTGCTACAATCACATGGTGATAAACTAAGACCAGTTGCGTATTTCTCCGCAAAACTCGATCCTGTCGCTTCAGGCTTGCCACAATGTTTGCGTGCAGTGGCCGCGGCTGAAAAGGCACTCGCTGCCTCACCGTGACATAGTGGGGTACGCACCACTAACTCTGCTCGTTCCTCATTCGGTGTCTTTGATTCTCCTCGAACAGAAATCATCTCACCTCTCTGCAGCGCGATATTTGTGTTATCACACATGTCTCCTAGACATGCCGAACGTAACTGTCAAACGCTGTACTAATCTTAACCCTGCATCATTACTTCCCATTCCTGGTGATGGAGAGGAGCATAACTGCCTGGCTGAGCTCCAAGCTCAGTGCACTCCTCGTCCTGATCTGATGGACACTCCGCTGCCCAACAGCGACATGGTAATGTATGTTGATGGATCTGCCTCTCGCGATCCTCAGACCGGTACTAATCTTGTGGGTTTTGCTGTTGTTTCGCACTCAGAAGTGCTGTGTTCGGGTCCTCTGCCATGTCACCTCTCTGCCCAGGCAGCTGAGCTCATCGCGCTCACTAAAGCATGCAAACTTGCTGAAGGTAATACAGTCACAGTTCACACTGACTCTCGTTATGCATTCGGAGTCGTACACGATTTTGGAACTCTGTGGAAACATAGGAACTTCCTTAAATCTGACGGTAAACCTGTCCTGCATCACACTCTCATTGCTGAACTGTTAGAATCGATTCTTCTGCCAACAGCCATCGCAGTATGTAAGTGTGCAGCTCACACTAATCACACTGACGACATTTCCAGAGGAAACGCTCGTGCTGACGTAGCCGCTAAAGCTGCTGCACGGCTTCCTCTCCCTACTTCCTCAGCTCTCATGTTTTCATGCGTCTCCATTCCTTCTTCTCTTACAGCGATGCAGTCACTCTCCACTCCGGAAGAGCGTTGGCTGTGGTCAACTTCAGGTTGTACTTACACAGACGGACTTTGGTTAGGGCCTGATGCTAAACCATGTCTGCCTAAGCATTATTTCAGCCATTATGCTAAGTTGACACATGGGTTAGACCATGTGTCAAAAGGGGGAATGTTGAGCGCATTAAATGAAACATGGTTCACTAAAGGGTTCACAGCATATGCACAAAAATTTTGTTCTGCATGTGTAACCTGCTCTACTCACAATGTAGGCAGGCCCGTGACAGTGTCCAGCCAGGCTGCACATCCACCTCCAACACGCCCTTTTGAGCATATCATGATGGATTTTGTTGAACTATCTCCATCTGAAGGTAAGAAACACTGTCTTGTGATGGTAGACATGTGGTCCAAGTGGGTCGAAGTATTTCCATCCAGTAAGCAAACTGCTGCAACAGTAGCAAAAGCTTTGATTTCTGAAATCATTCCCCGTTGGGGCATTCCTACTAAAATATCAAGCGACAATGGCTCTCATTTTGTAAACCAGGCCATTACAGAATTAAGTGCATACTTGGGTATCGACTTAAGAACACACTGTGCTTATCATCCAGCCAGTGGTGGCGCTGTTGAACGAGAAAATGGAACACTTAAGACTAAGTTAGCAAAATGCTGTGCTGACACAGGTCTGCCTTGGACAAAAGCCCTGCCTCTAGTGCTGATGTACATGAGAATGAGAAAACGAACACGAAGCAATCTGAGTCCTTTTGAGATACTGTTTGGTTTTCCTCCTCATGTAGGCACAGAAGCTCCGAAGGCACCACTTCCTTCAACCGCCTTATGCGAACATGAAATGTTAACATATTGTGCACAACTTTCCTCTGCTTTATCTAACATAAGACAACAGGTGTCTGCCGCCCTCCCAAGGCCAGCTGAAGGACCTCTCCACAAGCTGAAGCCTGGTGATTTCGTGGTGGTGAAAGACTTCAGAAGGAAGCACTGGAACGCACGATGCTGGCAGGGTCCATTCCAGGTCCTCCTCGTCACTCAGACGGCTGTCAAAGTAGCCAAGAGGGCAACTTGGGTCCACGCATCCCACTGCAAGAAGGTTCCAAATCCAGGAGACGCACCAACTGAAGCTTCAGGTGAGCTCGCACCTACAACAAGTGTCAGCCAACAGGCACCACCGAGGGAGGAAGGACAGACGGAGCCACCAACAGAGGAGATGCAGGGATCACGGACGGAATCGCAACGGGCAGTTGACCGACAGACGCTTGTGTGATCTGTGTTAACTGTCTACTTCCCAACGCTGATGCCACGCAAGAAAGACGGCTGGCAGAGCCTGTGTCAACATGTGATTCATCCTATGAACACAAGAAAAGGAACACGACCAGGTCCTCTCTAGAGGGACACGAAAATTGTTTGTTTCATTGTAACCATATTCATATGATTGTTTGTTTCTTTTTCAATTTATTCATGTACTACTTACCTGCTCTAACCAAAAGAGTGGCTAGATAACAGTGTCTCTGACAGTTTTGAGGAAACCTCACGGTGTCAACACAAACAGAACTGCTCACACAAACCAGTTGCTCGGGTGAACTCCATACAAACTTGGTTGGCTGTTGTACTTTTGCCATGGAGCGACAGCGCCCATGGAGCCCTCTTAGGAGGGTAGGTGGCACTCGTTTCACATATTGTATTTTTGTAATCATGGGTTTATGTGTACTATTGCCTATCCTCTTATATCACCATAAACATGTTGAAGACCTCCGCAACCGACATAATAACAAAACTACTGACACACTGACTTCCAACTCAACGACTCACGGTGACAGCACACGGACAAACACAACTGTAAAGCGGGTAAAACGGACTACCATAGTACACCTAGAACATAGTTGGATGAACGTAGGGGTGTCACCAAAGAACCCCTATTCTATGAACATGTGGTGGTGCTATGCAGAGTATGTTGCAAAGGCGACAAATAGGACAAATTGCTCGATCGAAATGATTCGTATCACAGATAACACATTCATTCTCTCCGCAGCAGCAGTTTCCCCTAACAGAACTAAACGTGAGACGGGTCTACACCCAGACACCAACTTTGCACCTCACGATTCAATTTACTGCAATACGTATCTGTGAAACTGCTCTCCTTGCTTGCAACGCAATAAATTGACTTTACACACTTTGATCATTCATCAAGAATCTGTTCATTCTCCCGACTAGTCATAGAAATATTCCACAACGGTCCATCCTCTGCTCCTCCATCAGAGTCTGGTACGCTGCAGCCACTGCCAAGGACACGGGCAGGCTACAGCGCATCATTCGCTCTGCCGAGAGGGTGATTCGCTGCAATCTGCAGTTCCTCCATGACTTGTTCACTTCAAGGACCCTGAAGCGAGCAAGAAAGATTGTAGCCGACCCCTCTCACCCTGGACATAAACTGTTCGTGCCCCTTCCATCTGGCAGGAGGCTGCGGTCCATCAGGACCAAGACCTCACGCCACACAAACACTTTCTTCCCATCGTCAGTCGGGCTCATGAACAAAGCCCGGGTCCCCCACTGACTCTGTCATCCCGAGGACAATTTCCTACCGGTCACTCCAACGCACATCCATATGTTTCTTTATTTAAACACACTAGACACTTTTAACATTTCACTTGTTTACAGTCCTGTTATCTGTTGTGCACTTTATTTTATATTCCTTTAAATTCTATTGTACATTTGAATATGTTTCTATTTCTTGCACTGTGTTGATTGTTGATTGTTTAATGTTATGCACCACCCACCATACCAAATTCCTTGCAGGTGCAAACTTCCTTGGCAATAAACAGTTCTGATTCCGAGTTCAACCAGGAAACTCAGGACCACGTCGACCATTAAGAACTCATCTCACCGTAAGGGCTTACTTAGGTTGTCTGGGCTTAGGTCATAGTGTGTCATTATCTTGTTTGTGTTTTGCTTAAGTTAC
>NW_022281932.1:0-9166 GCF_004355925.1 Anarrhichthys ocellatus | reverse complement strand
GCACGTGAAGCTGGGAAAGCACGTCTCAGCCTCCCGGACCATCAGCACCGGTTCCCCCCAAGGCTGCGTTCTTTCCCCTCTGCTCTTATCCCTGTACACAAACAGCTGCGCCTACAGGTGGGAGACTGACCACCTGGTGACCTGGTGTGGTCTGAACAACTTAGAGCTCAACACTCTAAAGACAGATGGTTGTGGATTTCAGGAAGAACGTAGCCCCACCAGCCCCTATCACTGTGTGACTCCCCCGTCGACGCTGTGGAGTCCTTCCGCTTCCTGGGCTCCGCCATAACCCAGTTCCTCAAGTGGGAGCTGAACATCAGCGCCATCACCAAGAAGGCTATGCAGAGGATGTACTTCCTGAGGCAGCTGAAGAAGTTCAACCTGCCAAAGTCAATGATGTTTCACTTCTACACAGCCATCATTGAGTCCTGTAACGGTAAAATATGTTCTAAAATGTTCTCTGCATAGTCTCTGTAAGAGGGAAAGTGCCCGCTGTGACATAAAACATTCCATATAGGGCAATAGCATAAGACGAGGCACATGCAAGCCATATAGGGCAGCGGCAGAGAATGAGGCGCCTTCCTGTAATGCAGAGGACATGTACCAGACACTGATGTACACGTATGACTTGTCCCCCACTTGTCCCCCCCTTCTTCTCACTGTCTCCTTTGTTTGTAAAGGTATAAATAAGAATGTACGGAGATGATTCTTGGGGGCACTCTCACAGGTTACTGCAATACGTATCTGTGAAACTGCTCTCCTTGCTTGCAACGCAATAAATTGACTTTACACACTTTGATCATTCATCAAGAATCTGTTCATTTGATATTGACTAAAAAACCTTTATTCTCTTCTCCCGACTAGTCATAGAAATATTCCACAACAACTTGGTGTCAGAAGTGGGATACGCTGACTGTCCGTCAGGCTCCGGGGGACCGTCCGGAGAAAAGACCTTTTCCAGGATCCACAACTGACGATCTTGTCTCATACCTCCTTAGACGAGAGAGAGAGAGCCGGCGAAACCAAGGAGTCCTGATTGACGTCACGCGTATCCAACGATAAAGAATTAATTTCTACAAATCGGTGAGAAGTTGAAATTCCAATTACTATTGATATCGTAAAATAAGATATAGCGGACACAGATGAATGATCAAGTAGTCATCATTATTTGAGGAATACAATTGTTTTTAACATTTGTATATTTGGTTTTTGAATTCTTTATGTAAAATCCATTTAGAATTTCTGGAGCATCATTTTACGTGTTTACGTAGAAGACAGGATTGTGTTATACGGTGAAGATTTAACTCAGAATAAAACCATTTTGAGATCGTAACACAGATCCTTGACTACACAAATAGGTTTGAAATAAGACCGTTGTTATTAACCTACATACGTGAATTCCAAACTACTTGGAATAAGACCGTTGGTAGTAACTTAACGTGAATTTCAAATAAGGTTTTTGCAAAGTTTTACTAAAGAAACTACGCCTTACAGCGACGGCTGTATTGTATTAAGATAAACGTTAACGTGTTCCACGCCTGAAAGATGGGTGGAAAGCAGACTAAACACACAGAGCCTTCGGGTCCGATTGTAGAAATGATGCGACAGAAATATGGAAATGCATGTACGGAATTGCTCCCGTACTGGTCAAAAGAGTTTGGGTTTCCAGAGAACGGCTCATTAAGTGCCGCTAAACTTAAAATGTTACAAGGGGATTTAGAAGCAAGGTTGAAAGAAATGAAGAGTGGTAAAAAGGTTAGAGTTAAAGACTTGGAAATGATAGAGAAAAACCAGAACTGTCTGGCTCAATGGCAAACAGAATGTGATTGTAGGGAGAGAAAACAAATGATTAAACAAATGACGTGTTTAAAAGAAGAAAAACTGATTCCAGACACACAGAATAATCCATTTGTGTCCCATTCTCCTATGTATCCGAGTCTTACAGGAGCAGGCGGTCCTCTCCTAAACACATGCTGTCAGGCTTCCCCACAGCGTGTCGTCCAGCAACCTGACAACCCACCACCACCTCCTCCGCCATACACTGGCCCTGGTCCAACGGCTGACAGACCAGAGACTCGCCTCCACGCAGAGCAGCGAAACATGGCTCAACAAAGCAATGCTGACTACAGAGCATCTCCAGCCTCACCAGCCTCACCATCCAACCCCTTCTTCACCCATCCTCTGCCCTCCACGCCCCAACCCCAGAATTCATCATGGCTTGACCCATCCTCATGGAGCGGAACAGCGGGCAGATTTGCTAATTTCCTCAGCCCCAACACCTCCATGAACTCCAGTGCTGAAGAAGCTGTTTTCACAGCCCCGATGATCCAAGTACCAGGGGTCGATGGTGCTCCAGGTCTCGTGTTCAGAGCCTGGACACAAACTGACATTCTACAAGCTGCATCACACCTGCCTGACATCAACAACGGTACTAAATTCGCAAAAGATTTCCTGATATTCTGTAAAGAATTCATGCCCACGGGTCCAGAAGTCCACCGGTTGCTGGTCAAACATGTTGGCCCAACTGACTTCAGCAAAATCAGAACCATTGTCACAGGACCAGGCGCCAACTCCCGCCAAGCTCACATTGGGTGGGACAATCCTGCAAACGCCGATTACAGAACCTACGTCGAAGCTGTCTGTGCAGCTGTAGTGACAGCTTTTCCATCAAAAGTCAACATGGCACTCATCAACAGCACCAAACAAGGTAAAACTGAAGATGTGACATCATATCACCAAAGACTCATGTCTGCATTCCAAACACACAGCGGTATTGAAGAACCGGCTGACAAAACAGTAATGTCAGTGTGGGAAACACATCTCAAGAATGCTTTTGTCAACGGGCTGTTGCCAGACATCAAAACCGCAACTGAACGCTCCGTGATTGGCCTGGAGGACGCAAGACTTGATGAAGTGGTAAAACACGCACGACACAATTGCAAAATGCATAATGACACTCAGACCAGGCAAGAGAAACGCAGTAAGCAAACTGGAGAGAAAGCTCAACTTGCAATGCTTCAAGCTGTTCAGCAGATGACTCTAGGTGCTGAGGGAGGCCAACCCCCCTATCAATCACGCAGCAGCAACAGGAGTGAAACGCACACACACACAAGCTCGGCTCATACACAGCACACAAGCTTTTGCAGCAATGAAGACACGCTTTCTCGCACGCACACTGCAGAACAACAGGCTGCTCTCCTCAGTATCATCTCACACTTAGAGCAGCAGCAACTGAATGCATCTACACCACGACCACACACTTATTCAATGTTTTCCTCAGATTCATATAAAGAAATGCCGACTACACAGGTGAATGTAGAAGGGAAAGTTTTAACCTTTTTGGTAGATTCGGGAGCTACTCACTCTGTGATTCAACAGAAACATTTTCCAAATCAGAAAATGAGTGGACGTTTTGTATATTCTCAAGGGGCTTTGGGGTTAACAGTAACTGAAAAATTTACGGTTCCTATGACGAGTGTACACACTGACCAGACTGACCTAGAATCTGACATTAAAGTGAAACATTCGTTTTTGCTTTCTTCTTTTTGTCCTATTAATTTACTGGGCAGAGACTTAATGTGCTCATACGGCATCTGTTTGACGTCATCTCCTGATGGACTGAAAGTGGTTAGGCGTAGAGTCGCACACCAAATGATGCAACTGACTCCCTCTGACCCTCTTTTTGTTTATCAGTGGTGGCTTCCTGTTGATGACTCACGGAAACTTTGTCATGAGGCAGATGCGCGTGTCTCCCCTCATGCTGATCGCATGAACCCTGAACATCTTCATTGCACTTCACATGTCTCTGAGGGTCCAGACGACTCTTATGAGGACAAATTTTATGAAGGCATTAATGATGCAATTGTTTGTTCTACTCTGTTTTGGTCAACTTACAAATCTGCTGTGTCTGTCTCTCTTTCTCCAACACAGAAAGAATTGTTTCAAGTTGACAACTCATTCCCATATATCTCGCTGTCCAAGGGACGCACTGATCAATGGAGAGATTTGGGACCGTTCGTAGCACAATGCGAGGCGTTAACTAACTGGGAAACAACATGTGATCCCCATGTCCTGCGCTCGACATCCACTGGATTTTTCAGAACTTTTTGTGTGCTCTTAACACCCGCCTGCAGATCTGTTTATGTGTTTTATGAGCACAACAATAAGATCAAGACGTTTGTAACTAATCCCACATCAATTTATCCTGCCCTTGCCTCTGTTCCACAGACACTCTGGGCGGCGCACAAATATGACGTGGGTTTGATCAACAACTGCCAACCGGTCGTCATCACTCCATGCTCTGACTTCCGCCCCCACAAACACCAGTACCTTCTGCGACAAGAGGCCATTGACGGTATTACACCAGTGTTTGACTCACTCCTGAAAGCAGGCGTGATTATTCCATGTCCAGACTCACCGGTCAGGACACCGATATTTCCTGTTAAAAAGATCAGAGATGCAGGCAAACCTACTGAATGGCGTTTCGTGCAAGATCTTAAAGCAGTAAATGCTGCAGTTCATGCACGTGCACCAAATGTGCCTAATCCTTACACTATTCTAGCTCAGATTCCTCCTGAAGCTAAATGGTTCTCTGTGGTTGACCTGTCAAATGCTTTTTTCAGCGTCCCAGTCGACAAAGACAGCCAATTTTGGTTTGCTTTCAACTTCAATGGTAAGCCATACACCTTCACTCGACTGTGTCAAGGCTACACCGAATCTCCAACCATCTACAATGATGCACTCAAAGAAAGCTTAGAAAGTCTAACTCTCTCACCAGGCTCTGCACTTCTGCAGTATGTTGACGATTGCCTTATCGCAGCTCCTACTCAGGCACAGTGTCAGAAAGACACAATAAAATTGCTACAACACCTAGCACAAGAAGGCCACAAGGCAAGCCTATCTAAATTACAGTTTGTAACGCAAAATGTACATTTTTTAGGTCATGACATTTCCGGAGAAGGGAAAACCCTCTCCCCTAAAAGAATCGCTTCAATCGTGTCGATACCAAAACCTAACACTAAAAAACAAATTATGTCGTTTTTAGGTATGTGTTCATACTGTCAGTCGTTCATACCCAAATACTCACAAATGGAGCAACCATTATCAAGTTTGATTCACGGTAAAAATCTCACCGCACATGACAAAATAATTTGGACAAAGGAAGGTTTCGCTGCCTTCACACAAATGAAATGTGCTTTACAAACGCCACCAACTCTAGGGTTGCCAGATCCTAACAAACCGTTCACTCAAACTGTAGATGAGAGACAGGGCTGCATGACCTCTGTGTTGCTACAATCACATGGTGATAAACTAAGACCAGTTGCGTATTTCTCCGCAAAACTCGATCCTGTCGCTTCAGGCTTGCCACAATGTTTGCGTGCAGTGGCCGCGGCTGAAAAGGCACTCGCTGCCTCACCGTGACATAGTGGGGTACGCACCACTAACTCTGCTCGTTCCTCATTCGGTGTCTTTGATTCTCCTCGAACAGAAATCATCTCACCTCTCTGCAGCGCGATATTTGTGTTATCACACATGTCTCCTAGACATGCCGAACGTAACTGTCAAACGCTGTACTAATCTTAACCCTGCATCATTACTTCCCATTCCTGGTGATGGAGAGGAGCATAACTGCCTGGCTGAGCTCCAAGCTCAGTGCACTCCTCGTCCTGATCTGATGGACACTCCGCTGCCCAACAGCGACATGGTAATGTATGTTGATGGATCTGCCTCTCGCGATCCTCAGACCGGTACTAATCTTGTGGGTTTTGCTGTTGTTTCGCACTCAGAAGTGCTGTGTTCGGGTCCTCTGCCATGTCACCTCTCTGCCCAGGCAGCTGAGCTCATCGCGCTCACTAAAGCATGCAAACTTGCTGAAGGTAATACAGTCACAGTTCACACTGACTCTCGTTATGCATTCGGAGTCGTACACGATTTTGGAACTCTGTGGAAACATAGGAACTTCCTTAAATCTGACGGTAAACCTGTCCTGCATCACACTCTCATTGCTGAACTGTTAGAATCGATTCTTCTGCCAACAGCCATCGCAGTATGTAAGTGTGCAGCTCACACTAATCACACTGACGACATTTCCAGAGGAAACGCTCGTGCTGACGTAGCCGCTAAAGCTGCTGCACGGCTTCCTCTCCCTACTTCCTCAGCTCTCATGTTTTCATGCGTCTCCATTCCTTCTTCTCTTACAGCGATGCAGTCACTCTCCACTCCGGAAGAGCGTTGGCTGTGGTCAACTTCAGGTTGTACTTACACAGACGGACTTTGGTTAGGGCCTGATGCTAAACCATGTCTGCCTAAGCATTATTTCAGCCATTATGCTAAGTTGACACATGGGTTAGACCATGTGTCAAAAGGGGGAATGTTGAGCGCATTAAATGAAACATGGTTCACTAAAGGGTTCACAGCATATGCACAAAAATTTTGTTCTGCATGTGTAACCTGCTCTACTCACAATGTAGGCAGGCCCGTGACAGTGTCCAGCCAGGCTGCACATCCACCTCCAACACGCCCTTTTGAGCATATCATGATGGATTTTGTTGAACTATCTCCATCTGAAGGTAAGAAACACTGTCTTGTGATGGTAGACATGTGGTCCAAGTGGGTCGAAGTATTTCCATCCAGTAAGCAAACTGCTGCAACAGTAGCAAAAGCTTTGATTTCTGAAATCATTCCCCGTTGGGGCATTCCTACTAAAATATCAAGCGACAATGGCTCTCATTTTGTAAACCAGGCCATTACAGAATTAAGTGCATACTTGGGTATCGACTTAAGAACACACTGTGCTTATCATCCAGCCAGTGGTGGCGCTGTTGAACGAGAAAATGGAACACTTAAGACTAAGTTAGCAAAATGCTGTGCTGACACAGGTCTGCCTTGGACAAAAGCCCTGCCTCTAGTGCTGATGTACATGAGAATGAGAAAACGAACACGAAGCAATCTGAGTCCTTTTGAGATACTGTTTGGTTTTCCTCCTCATGTAGGCACAGAAGCTCCGAAGGCACCACTTCCTTCAACCGCCTTATGCGAACATGAAATGTTAACATATTGTGCACAACTTTCCTCTGCTTTATCTAACATAAGACAACAGGTGTCTGCCGCCCTCCCAAGGCCAGCTGAAGGACCTCTCCACAAGCTGAAGCCTGGTGATTTCGTGGTGGTGAAAGACTTCAGAAGGAAGCACTGGAACGCACGATGCTGGCAGGGTCCATTCCAGGTCCTCCTCGTCACTCAGACGGCTGTCAAAGTAGCCAAGAGGGCAACTTGGGTCCACGCATCCCACTGCAAGAAGGTTCCAAATCCAGGAGACGCACCAACTGAAGCTTCAGGTGAGCTCGCACCTACAACAAGTGTCAGCCAACAGGCACCACCGAGGGAGGAAGGACAGACGGAGCCACCAACAGAGGAGATGCAGGGATCACGGACGGAATCGCAACGGGCAGTTGACCGACAGACGCTTGTGTGATCTGTGTTAACTGTCTACTTCCCAACGCTGATGCCACGCAAGAAAGACGGCTGGCAGAGCCTGTGTCAACATGTGATTCATCCTATGAACACAAGAAAAGGAACACGACCAGGTCCTCTCTAGAGGGACACGAAAATTGTTTGTTTCATTGTAACCATATTCATATGATTGTTTGTTTCTTTTTCAATTTATTCATGTACTACTTACCTGCTCTAACCAAAAGAGTGGCTAGATAACAGTGTCTCTGACAGTTTTGAGGAAACCTCACGGTGTCAACACAAACAGAACTGCTCACACAAACCAGTTGCTCGGGTGAACTCCATACAAACTTGGTTGGCTGTTGTACTTTTGCCATGGAGCGACAGCGCCCATGGAGCCCTCTTAGGAGGGTAGGTGGCACTCGTTTCACATATTGTATTTTTGTAATCATGGGTTTATGTGTACTATTGCCTATCCTCTTATATCACCATAAACATGTTGAAGACCTCCGCAACCGACATAATAACAAAACTACTGACACACTGACTTCCAACTCAACGACTCACGGTGACAGCACACGGACAAACACAACTGTAAAGCGGGTAAAACGGACTACCATAGTACACCTAGAACATAGTTGGATGAACGTAGGGGTGTCACCAAAGAACCCCTATTCTATGAACATGTGGTGGTGCTATGCAGAGTATGTTGCAAAGGCGACAAATAGGACAAATTGCTCGATCGAAATGATTCGTATCACAGATAACACATTCATTCTCTCCGCAGCAGCAGTTTCCCCTAACAGAACTAAACGTGAGACGGGTCTACACCCAGACACCAACTTTGCACCTCACGATTCAATTTACTGCAATACGTATCTGTGAAACTGCTCTCCTTGCTTGCAACGCAATAAATTGACTTTACACACTTTGATCATTCATCAAGAATCTGTTCATTCTCCCGACTAGTCATAGAAATATTCCACAACGGTCCATCCTCTGCTCCTCCATCAGAGTCTGGTACGCTGCAGCCACTGCCAAGGACACGGGCAGGCTACAGCGCATCATTCGCTCTGCCGAGAGGGTGATTCGCTGCAATCTGCAGTTCCTCCATGACTTGTTCACTTCAAGGACCCTGAAGCGAGCAAGAAAGATTGTAGCCGACCCCTCTCACCCTGGACATAAACTGTTCGTGCCCCTTCCATCTGGCAGGAGGCTGCGGTCCATCAGGACCAAGACCTCACGCCACACAAACACTTTCTTCCCATCGTCAGTCGGGCTCATGAACAAAGCCCGGGTCCCCCACTGACTCTGTCATCCCGAGGACAATTTCCTACCGGTCACTCCAACGCACATCCATATGTTTCTTTATTTAAACACACTAGACACTTTTAACATTTCACTTGTTTACAGTCCTGTTATCTGTTGTGCACTTTATTTTATATTCCTTTAAATTCTATTGTACATTTGAATATGTTTCTATTTCTTGCACTGTGTTGATTGTTGATTGTTTAATGTTATGCACCACCCACCATACCAAATTCCTTGCAGGTGCAAACTTCCTTGGCAATAAACAGTTCTGATTCCGAGTTCAACCAGGAAACTCAGGACCACGTCGACCATTAAGAACTCATCTCACCGTAAGGGCTTACTTAGGTTGTCTGGGCTTAGGTCATAGTGTGTCATTATCTTGTTTGTGTTTTGCTTAAGTTAC
>NW_022281931.1:0-9166 GCF_004355925.1 Anarrhichthys ocellatus | reverse complement strand
TGTGTGTAAATGTGTGTGCGCGTGTGTTTGTGTGTGTGTGTGTGTGATCTGAGCAGCTGCACCGACACGCTGCTGTAAACAACATAACATAATATTATAAAGAGCTCTAATCAGGAGCGTAACTGTAATCTGTATCGCGTGTTAATCTGTGATACTGAACACAGAAGAATAAATCACGACACAAATGAATGCGTTCAGAGGAGAAGATGAAGTCTGTTGTTGTAATGTGGTACACAACGCACTCATGCAGTCGTCTTCACGGTTAGAACCAAAATCAAAGTAGACCGTCTATAAGAAGAGGACGCGGTCATGGTGACGCCACTCATCGGTTCGTGGACTGATGTTTTGAAGCCTCGAGTTCGGCACCTTGGACGTCGCCATCTTGTTTTTTTGCAACCAGTGAACAGGAAGTGACCATATCTGGACTGAGGAGGAGTGACGTAGAGACGCCATATACGTCTCTGGTAGAGACCTTTTAATCACCGTGTAGCCCCGCCCTAAAGCATCCCCTGCTTTATGGTCTGTTTGACTCTAAATGGACCATAATGTACTAAATGAACATCAAGCTTTACTTTTGTAGCTTCTGACTGACTCTCTGCGGTTTTGACGTTTAGCTTCTCTACCGAGACATCTGCTTTACTTCACTGTTTCCCTTTCAGCAAAACACAACATTTCCTCATTTTGATCCTTCATAATAAAAAGCTTTGAAATAACAAGATAATGGGGGACTTTTATTGTGAAGAATTTATAGGAAATGAGATGAGTTTATCATAGAATTAGCGTAGCTTTGTTAGCATCTAATCTTAAATTTAAAAAGTCTACTTATACTGTAAAGGAGGAAGAGTACAAGCAGCAAAAACAACGGGGATTTTTATTGTGAACAATGTTGAATTAAATGTGTTTCACAGCCGTTCTTTTGACCTGTAATCACAGTCGTGGTCGCCCTGTTGTAATGGAGATGAAATGTGTATAGAAGAGGCGTTAAATATAACTGTCTATGACACAGAGAGAAGTCTGCTCCACAGTAATAAATGGGTCCTGGATCAGGACTAGACCAAAAGGTTTCAATGGACTAAAATCACCATTCTGTCGAAGTGAAACCAGAGTAAAAAACGCAGAAAAACAAACAAATGTCTTCCTCCATTTGTGTGACTGGATTCTCTGATTGAAAAGAAATAAAAGAAATAATGCTCCAGATTTAAGAGTTTATAACTTCCCAAAAAATGGCCCCAAGAAAATGTTATCAGGAGGCAAGAAAAGTGAATTTCTTTCTCATCACAAACTTCCCACCAACACAAGAGGAAATGAGGCCGTGATGTGGTTATGGTCTCAATGTGAATTGAAATGTATCACCTCATCGTGTTTTATTATGGTTAAATATAGATGCAGAGGGCTGCAGGTTGTGTGTGTGTGTGTGTGTGTGTGTGTGTGTGTGTGTGGTCTCCCAGGTTTTTCCTCTGCATCCATCACCGTGGCAGCGCCGGACAAACCAATCTCCTCCCTGTCTCTTCTCGTTCCATCACACTCGTCCTTCTTTCATGAAGACACACGGAGGACGGATCATCTCGCAGCCAGATGGACTCATTGAGGTTCACCGTGTTCCCATGTGACCTGAAGCTTCTGTCTACTGAGTGTGTGTGAGTGTGTGTGTGTGTGTGCTTCATACCAGTATTTCCTCAGGGTGTTGAGAGGAAGCTCTGCTGAATGTGATGGTATTAGCTGGATTGATTATCTTTGAAATACTGTTTTTTTTACAACCACACTAATAGGTTTTCGTTTTTTCACCGTGTTAGACCTTTGGTGTCGAGTATCACCACTTCCAGGAGATACAAATAATATACATTCAAGATTCAACGGTACTGTTAGGCCTGTCTGTCTACATGTATACTGATATGTTCCTTTACATTTTAATGTCAAACTGTCCACACAACCTTCGTTGAGTAGAATATCTCCGTCCACACTAAAAACGCCAGCCATGAGGTGCCAGTACTCCGTCAACGGTAACTCAACTACCAGAGAAGAGGATTCTAACGTTTAATTATTGTAACAAAGCACAAGTAAAACATTTGTAATTACTGATGGTTTACTGACCTCAGAGAGGTGGAATGAGTTATTGGACGGTGACATAATACATATTCTGGATCCTTGTAGACCAGCTGGCACAACCAAACAACAAAGAGATCTGCACCTGATATTATGGATCATCAAGGATCTGCAATTAGTATCGGTGCCCTCTCATCATCTGTGTGGGGGGGTTAAACCTTCGGCCCTGCCCCGGCGCCCCGGTTCATTATCTCCGTGTTCTTGTACAGAAGTGGCCCCCACAGTGGTTTTCTTGAGTGACAGCATCATGACCCGCTGTGTCACGGAGAGGAAAACGGGAGCAGCTCATTATTTCGTTAGCGCTTGTAGACGCTTGGAGGACTCACGTCTCTTCTGTCACCTCTCTGTTGTCTCTTGTTTCACTCCCGCAGTCACGACATCGTCTCCTCGTTGGAACTGTTGTGAGACGCTCCTCAGTAAAGATTGTGTTATCTCGCTGCACCTTCAGGAGGGAGAGTGGGAGAGAGGGAGGCCTGTGGAGGTGATAAAGGGAGAGGTTTCTGATTTATTTTGACATGCTTTCATCCCGCTGGCCTCTTGTACTGCCGGAGCTGTACTGTTTCAGGTTGGGGGGAGGGGGGGTTCTGGTTGCCAGTGGCTCGCTGCTGCAGCCTAATGAGCCATCTGGGTCGGCGATGTGCTTTGGCACCAAAGTCACACATGTCCTAGGAGAGGTGACACTAGCCCGCAACACAATGCATGCTGGGTGAAACGGGGTTAAGACTGCTGCTCCTGCAACATGGCCGACACACCTGTGTTAACACAGTTTCTGTCTTTATGTGCCAACAGTTATTCTTTCCATTACTTTTTCACTTTGTCCGACCTCCTCATTTGATCCATAACTATTTCCAAAGCTGCATACAAAGTGTCTTGCAGGCGGTTTTGCAGTAACTGCTTCATTTAAAAGACATAAATCTGTCCCTGCTGTGTTTCAGCTTCACATCACGCTGTTATAAAACGCTGTGAGGACTTTGTTTATTGACTCGTGCTGTGAGTCCAGGAGCCTTCGTCACTCTCTCTGTTCATGGATCGATGTCTGACACCAGCTCATTCATGTAAATAACTCCACTCTGCTGTGGACCTAACCTGATGATTTGCATAGTAATCTCAGTGTTTCTCAGCTGATGTGTGTTTTTTCTATGTGTTCTCACTCTGTTTGGTATGTAGATGAAAGCTGCCTCCGTTCACTGTTTATGAGCTGAATGTGTGTATAAAGTAATGTTCTGTATCTCATCATGCTGCACACGCTCAGTGCAGGAGAACACGTGCAGCGTCCAATCACATTCAGTCAAGTATCCCGTCACGTGTGTATTACTTCTCTAGGAGAGTTAGTTTCACTTCACCTGCTTTGTTAGTTTGGAGGATATTTTAAAAAAGCACCTGTGAACAGATTTCAATGAAATTTGGAAGAAAAGTTCGGCTCTGAGTGAATGAATGTGTGATCAGTTTTGCTATGGTTTGATCACGATTAACGAGAATTGATCTGACAATGAAGGTTTATCATCGTCATCGTCTTCATTAGAAATTAACGTTTTGACCTGATGATGGCGCTCCGTGAAGAGTCTTCACAGTTCATCCTGAACGTGATGAGTCTGTGAATCCTTATATGTATTGATTATGTGGATAAGGTACGGGGGGAAAATGGGGAAATATCTACGATTTACATGTATTATTATTGTGAGCTTTTTGCTCCGAATGCTGCATAAGACCGGTCTGCTTCCGTAGTTATTTTAACCTAACAGAGTAATTTTGTTGCCAAAACCTAGAAGCTTATTTAGAAAAGACTGTGTTCATGTCACAAGCAGAGAATCACGTGTTGCCAGATTTTGTAGGAAAAACTTTCTTTGTCTACGTTGCACTGTAGAGAAATGGAGGAGAAGCTTGTTTTGGCCACAAGCGTCTCCACTGAGCTTTACATTTCAGACAGACGTTAACATAATGAAGACAGATAAGCCCTTCTGTTGGAGCAGACACAGACTATTACTGCGGTAAACGTTTCTCTTTGATGGATCAGATTAAGCGGTGAAAAGCTGATCCACAAAAAAGTATAAAGCAAGTATCCTCCGGTTGGTGATCATGGTAAAAATAACTAAGTACAATAAACAGATAGCAGCTGAAATAGATAATAAAAGCAAAGTAGTGATGAGTGTTTACAGTGGTGTCAAGATATCGTCGGCATAGAAACTATCTGATGACGTGATGTGGACACAGGAACAGGTCTTTAACTTGGTCTGTACAGTCTTATCATAACTGATAAAATGATGAATGGAAATGAAGGATCTTAAAGCCCACCTCCTCCTCTTCTCTCTCGTTCTTAGACGTCCTTTCGAACGCTTCACGACTCCCTCCTGGTGATGGATGTCTCCCTGCAGATGCTCTTTACAGTGTTTTACTGCCTTTTGCCATTTCATCGATTCCCGGATACAATCCCCCCCGGAGAAGTCGAATAATCATCCAATTACATGCGAGCTTCACGCTGCTGATGCGCTACAGTGGAGGGGTTAAACATTAGGCCATTTTATTAATATTCATGCTTTTTCTGGTTCTCGTGTGAGGACGTTTGGAGGCTCCCCGGGCCCCTCGGCGCCGTACGGGGTGCTGTCTGAAGAGACCTGCAGCCTGAAGGAGAGCGAATATGAAGACCAGTCAGAGAGAGTGCATTCTCATGTTTTTCTCTAAATGTCTTGTACTTTCTCTGCTGTTTGCTCGTATGAAGGTTTGAAGTCGGATTTAACAAAACAAGGGCTCAACATTAAAAAAGATAGAAAAGCATGTTCTTTTAAACAATCGCCAAAACTACACCATTTATCACAGCCAGAAGCTGTAAAAAGTGTCATAATCATCAGATTTTCATCTTACTGACAGTCCTTGAACACATTATGTGAGACAACCAAAACTAAGATTGTGATATTTCATCAAAAATATAATATGTCTCATTGAAAATGTGTCCCCTAATGAACCGTATTCTCTAAACAGATTCTGGAAAAAACATAAAAAATTATATATGTGAATAGTTTAGTAATTATAATACAGAGAGCCTCCTTTTTTCTTTTCCAACATTGGTAAAACTTTGAGAAATGTTGGATATATTGATTCCATTGTTTCAGGTCTCTGATAGCCTGGTTTGGGTTCAGTCTGGTCCAGGTATCAGACAATCTGCTTTCAGATGGGTTCTGGTTCTGGTCTCAGACGGTCTGGTTCGAGGTTCCCGCTGCCTATTATGACGACACAGTTTTTCTCAATTTCAGGGAAATAGTTATTGTAACGCAATCTAACGCAACAACGTAACGCAACAACGCAACGCAACAACGCAACAACGTAACGCAGCAACGTAACGCAGCAACGTAACGCAGCAACGTAAGGCAACAACGTAATGCAACAACGTAACGCAACAACGTAACGCAACAACGTAACGCAACAACGTAACGCAACAACTCAACAATGTAACGCAACAACCAACGTAACACAACAACGTAACGCAACAACGTAACGCAACAACGTAACGCAACAACTCAACAATGTAACGCAACAACGTAACGCAACAACCAACGTAACACAACAACATAACGCAACAACGTGAACGCGGAACATAACATATCAATGAAACGAGCACAGACAAGTAACAACTGTCCTTTGCAGACTTTCTAACTAAGTCTTATATAACAAGTGTCAGCGTTGACTTTTGGTTTCACACTGTAAATTAAAGCCATCAGGAGAATAAGACCCCGTAAACGCTCATCAAAGGTTCTGCTATTGTCTCATTGACTAATGAAAGAAACCCAAAATAAGCGTTTGCATTTAAGCTACAGGAGCAAGAGTAACGGGCTGAACAGGAAGTGAGTTTGGATCTCGGTGTCAGCATCCAGGGACTTCTTATATCTGAGAAAAGCTTCCAATGCTCACCATACTGACCTGAGCCAAAACAGCCCACGTCAGGAAGGAGAATGTGTAAAAAAAAAAGAAGCTTGTTCATAATTTATCATACTTCCACAAACTGCAGCGATCTGCTAGGCCTAATTATTCAAACCCCTGTCAAACACAGTCAGCATGGAAAGCACAACCTTTTTGCAGCTGCTGTTGATTAAAATTTGCTGTGGTGATGAAGCGACCACGGCCCAGAGGAGCTGTCGACGGGCCTTCTGTTCACACGCTCCACATTGTTTAATTTGTCAGTTTACCGGAGCGCTCAGCCTCTCAACAGAGACGGCTACTGCAAATGAATGCGGTTTCCTGGTAGATTTAATAAGAGTTGTGAAAGAAGAGATAGAAACACCTGATATCCTCACTGTGATGTATGCATGACTTCATGTTAGACATTACAGTACAGTACATTACATTACAGTCATTTAGCAGACGCTTTTATCCAAAGCGACTTACAATTCAGATTCTATCCATACAGCTATGGGAGCATCGATTTTATGCAAATGGCAGTGTGTTCTGTTCTCCTAAAATTTGATTTAAATATAGCAAACTATCCCAATACAATAAATGGTAACGCCATGTATCGTCAGATTCTTCCCTACATCTTTACACTGTGAATGATTTCTAAATTTTAATATATATTTTTTTCTTCCCTTCAGCCACTGCAGTAACAACATGACACTCAAGCAGACTGTCCTTTATTCTGAAGGCCTCAGACATGTAGGGAGTCTGATAATAATTCATATTTTCTGTTTATCTTCATGATTCTCATTATAACAGAAATCTCTCTTCTTTTTTTTGCTTTAAAGCCGGAGCTGCAGAATCGTGCGGCGTACAGAGCTCGTCTTTTTCCCTCGGGTTATGAAGTGGTATTATGGCTTCTCCTTTCATCTCCACCAACGCGCCGGTTCTGCCGGACTCGAGTCATTTAGCTCCAGCCGGCTCCGGTGAGTGCCGCATCTTTTCCCCCGGTCTCTGCGCTGCAGGTTTTCGCTCTAATGGGGGCCTCTGTACGGAGACCACAAAGGTCCCCAACATCATCTGCAGCATACTAATAGTTTCTCTGTGACTACTGGAGGCACACTGAGTTATTTTTTTTAGAATCACTCTCCCACAAGGAATAACAACGCTCCTCTTTTCACGCCTTTGGTGGAGGAAATGTAAATGGGTTAACATTATTCTTCCCAGATATCAATGTTGTTTTTATGCGGCAGGACTCATTATGGATGCAGAACAGGACTTATCTTTTATCAGCAAACAGGTCGAGCTCACTTTTCGAGGCTTAAGGCTTTTAATTAAGATTCAAATATCATTTAAACCACCTGCCGCCATGCAAAGCTTTAATGTGAGTAAAACAGCAGCAGAGAATAAAGTAGCCATAAGAGGAATACTTTAAAGTTACTGTGAGGAACTTTTAGCTGGTTATGAAACACTTTCTTTACGGATGATAAGTAAACCAGACCATCAGACTGTCACATCCTGCTGCAGTTACAAGGGATGTTTCTTAAAGGGACTCTGGTAGAAACACTACTATAGTCCACAGGGACCACCAGAACCCACACGGTGAAGTTCCTGTTATTGGCTGAATGTACAACTAAAACAACTTCAAGAGACGATTTATTCAGCAGCGAATGAAGCAGAGCTGAAGTGAACCACAAACGCCGACTCACCAAAGCCTACAACACCACCACACACACACTCTCACACTCACACACACACACACACACACGATGACGCTGGCTTGAACATAGCCGTCACATGTACTCAGTGTAGTGGCGTCTATTTCTGTCCTGTACAGGTGTGGGAGGGATGAGAACAATCTCCTCGCTTTCATTACTCTTGCAATGGTTCACACACACACTTGTGCATCCATGCACGATTCAGCATTTTTAAGACTTGAGGTCCTTCGTATTTTCAGTATTAGGAGAAGCCAAAACATCTGGATCCCGCTTTGCTAACCACGCTACCATTAGTGAGGATGAAATCCCCCCCACGTGACGGTCCTGATGCAGAGAAGACATCCACGTAGAGATCTCATGTTAACACTGGATGGAAGTTCAGCCTTTGACAGTCCAGAGATGGATGTGCAGCGCAGTAAAGGTTTGTTTTGTTCCTGAAGCTCATGCAATTATTTTGTAGCTTCAGGGCTCAACAGTAATCAAATGGGAGTCATGATTTTTAAATTCTCCTCTCGTGTCTACTGTCTATCCGACCTGTACTAAAGAATACACATAAATAATATTAGACATCAGAGCACGAGACATCTGAGGAATCAAGCATGGAAGAAAAAGACAACCTTGTTTTTGATACCATTTTTCATTTTGTTTGGTAAACTTTCTGTTTACTTTTGTTCATCAGATGAAGCTTCAGTGAGTCTGAGAGATGATGAGGAAACAGGTAAAGCAAAGACAAAGACAGAAAAACGTCTCCAGCGGATTTAATCCGACCGTCCTGCAGCCGAGCACCAACAGCCAGAGC
Source organism: Anarrhichthys ocellatus (assembly GCF_004355925.1). Lineage (NCBI taxonomy): Eukaryota > Metazoa > Chordata > Actinopteri > Perciformes > Anarhichadidae > Anarrhichthys > Anarrhichthys ocellatus. Next base: position 664 of record NW_022281931.1, on the reverse strand, counting down.
ATCTTCTGTGATTCCCCTTCCTCCTCCTCCCAGTTTGTTTCTTTCAAAATAGACTTGGCATGGCATGTTTCTCGGCCTCTTAATATTTCATCGCTCCACTTAGCCAGACGAGCATCTATTATTCACAAAGAGGTGGTCGCAATTAAGGAGCCTGCCAATCAGCGGAGCCCCGGAGGACGCGGGCGTCGCCGGGAACCTGCTCGCAGACTTTCAGAGGAGCGATTGGAGGAGAGTAAGTCTGCGTGAGGACGGGGAGACGTTGGGAGACGGGATGTCTGTGTGCAGCGGACATATGGAGGCAGAGGAAGACTGTGCTGCTGCCTCCCAGCGGATCCAGGTTTCAAACTGCTGAAACGTCCTTCATTCAAGCACTGCCTCTGGATTCTTTCTAGTCTCACACACGCACACACACACGCACACACACACACACACACACACGCACATACACACACCTTCACCCTCCCACCCTCACTCTTACAGCGCTGGCTTCAACATTGTAGTTTTTAACACTTCTTTACCAGTTTCAGACATGTACGTGCTATTTTCCTGGTTTCCACTCGAGGCATTGCTGCTGCATTATGGAGCAAATATATGCAGCTAAAGCTATGAGTGTGTGTGTGTCTGTTGATATGGATGTGGGAGACTGATTTGTGTGTGTGTGTGT
>NW_022281930.1:0-9172 GCF_004355925.1 Anarrhichthys ocellatus | reverse complement strand
CGCTCCTGGTCAAGGGTGCAATCGAGAGGGTGGACCCCCTGTCACAACCCGGGGGGGGGGTTCTACTCAACTTACTTTCTTGTAAAAAAGAAAGGCGGCGGACTGCGCCCAGTCCTAGACCTGAGGGGACTCAACAACCCTTCTCAGAGGATAACCTTCATTGGTGTGGCTCTGGATACAGTCACTATGAGTGCCTGTCCGTCACCCCAGCATGTGGACAACATCCTCCACAGCCTCTCCCCCTTCCGAGGGGGCAGGCGGTTGCCCTACATTATTTTTCTCCGCCTATTGGGCAAACTGACAGCTGCCTCTGTTCGGGGGCAGTGGTCTGCCCAAGACCGCACAGAGCATGTCAATGTTCTAGAGCTATGGGCCGTGCCTGTCAGCATGTGCTTGTCCGGTCGGACAACACCTTAGCTGTGTTTCATATAAACCATCAAGGGGGCACCAGATCCGCAGAGTTACTACGGGTATCCCGTGCCCTTCTGACTTGGGCTTCCCCTCGCCTTACCAGCCTTCGGGCAGTGTACCAGGAGAACGGAACCAGGTCGCAGATTTCCTGTCCCGTCACAAGCATCCACCAGGGGAGTGGTGGCTTCATCCAGATGTAGTACAGAACATCTGGGGTCTCTTCGGCAGGGCAGAGGTCGATCTCTTTGCCTCGGAGATGTTGACTCACTGTCCCCACTGGTTCTCCCTGACGGAGAGGACCAGTCCTCTGGGTGAGGATGCTCTAGCTCACACATGGCCAGAAGGGCTTCTTTATGCCTTTCCACGGTTCCCTCTGATCTTGCCAACACTTCTCAGAGTTCTTCAACGGGGCCACAGACTCTTGCTAGTGGCCCCCTTATGGCCAGCCAGGACTTGGTTCTCCCTGCTGCACAGACTCTGCTGCAGGACACCCTGGCGCCTCCCCGACAGGATGGACCTCCTATCGCAACTAGGAGGTCGGATTTGGCATCCCGATCCCAGCCGCCTCCAACTATGGGTCTGGCTGCTGGAGGGCCCGACCGGCTGCTGACTGGCTGCATAGAACCAGTCAGAAGAACTATCCTGAATGCCAGGGCACCATCTACACGTCTGCAGTACGAAAACAGGTGGAGGCTGTTTTCTGACTGGTGTGCAGTTCGGAACAAGGACCCAGTGCAGTGCCCCATGCCTGCTGTACTTGAGTTTCTGCAGTCACTCCTAGATAAGGGCCTCTACCCTGAGGGTATACGTGGCCGCTATTTCGTGGCACCATGCTAAAGTCGACAATGACACAGTAGGGAGCCACAGACTGGTGTCCCTCTTCCTAAGAGGGGCTCTGTGATTGCGTCCCCCCCAACGGCCCGAAGGCCCCTGCATGGGACCTACATTTGGTATTGGACACCCTATGCTTGCCTCCTTTTGAACCCCTGGCACAGGCGGAGCCGAGATGGCTGGCAACCAAAACGTTTTTTCTCCTTGCCATCACTTCAGCTAAACGTGTAGGCGAGCTACATGCACTGTCGGTGAGTGAATCATGTCTGAGGTGGAACTCAGATGGCTCGAATGTTACTCTGTGGCCTAATGTAGCGTTTCTCCCAAAGGTGCTGACACGCTCACATATTTACCATCCTATCCAGCTTGCGCAGTTTGACCCCCCATCAGGAGAGGAGAGGTCAAGGCTGTTGTGCCCAGTGCGGGCCCTCAGAGCTTATGTGGAAGCCACCACGTGCATACGGCAGTCGGAGCAGCTCTTTATCAGTTATGGTGGGCCTAAAAAGGGCTGTGACCTTTCAAAACAGCGCCTGTCCCATTGGATAATGGAGGCCATTGCCTATGCAAGGCGAGTGACCGTCCTCTACCATCCGGAGTGAGGGGCCACTCTACCAGGAGTGTCTCCACGTCATGGGCAGCCCTGAGAGGTGTGCCTGTGGAGGATATATGTGCTGCAGCCTCATGGGCATCACCGAGCACATTCACACTACACTGACACTACAGAGTTAACGTTGCCACCCCTCACCCACTGGGGAGGGTTCTTTGGCCAAGTTCCTCTGCCTGAGCTATACGAGGTAGGTACTTGTGATTCCTCGTGACTCTGTTGATATACAGTGTTAAGCACTGCCTCTGGCGGTCATCCAGGATTCATAGAACCGTAGTTACATTCGTAACTTTCATTTTCGAGCACCAAAAATGTATACGTTTGGAAACGTTTCCAAGCACGGATAAGTTTGAAAACTCCGGAGTTGCTTTGTCATGTTGACGGCGTAAACGCATAAGTTTGGAAGCGATGACGTAGACACCCGCGTTCACTACTTGGTTGGTTCTTAGCAGTTACGGCGTGTCCTTCCCCGATTCGTCACGCCCTATCACGTGACCCTTTCTCGGAAAATCTTATTTTCAATCGACTACCAGGTTAATTCAACATGGACAACTGATTACAGGTGTTGCTGACCTTGTTGTCTTTACTAGCAGTTTGCATTTTTGCGGAGAAAGCAGCTGTTATTGGAGCGACTAGTGAGCGGCGTGACCAGCAGAGTTATAAGACCTACGGAGCGGACGTCTGAAGTCACGGTTTGCAGCTTTGAGACGGACACAAAACGGAAGACTTTCCTTTTCTTATTAATGCTTATTTTGTTTTGCACAACTATTGTGAAGTCCACACACATAAATTATAAAGGAACAAAACATGAATTGCTCTCCAGTACAACAGAGACTTCAATCACCAGCAGAGCTACGTGTGAGAACAGACAACAACGAAGCTGAGGAAAAAGTGAGAGACGTGTGTTGACCACATTTATGGACCCATAATCTAGTAAACTTTTATGTGTAAGTGTTAATTTTAAAGTACATTTGATTTGAGAGAGAGATAGAGTAAGACCCGCAGCGCTGTAACTAAGTCTGAAAAATAAAACTTTCCACGAAATGTGTCTGTTTGAGTTTTTAGAGAAAGATTTTAGAGTAATATCAAACACGACCTTTCATTATTAAAGACTACTTTATTAGTCTCTCGTATTTTTTTAACGAAGCAACCAATCTACTTCCTGTTTACATCGGCACCCACCCGCATGCCCAGTGTACGTGATATTCATTTTCAGGCGTGTTAGTCTGGACGGAGATCATTTCGAAAACAATGCTGAAACGCCGTGTGGACGGAGATCGTTTTTGTTTGAAAATGAAAACGTATTGGTAGCCTTAGATGTAGCCTTAGATGTATTAAATTTGAGGAGCTAAATGTATTTTTGAGGAGCTGGTATTTCCATTTTGAGAGCCTTTATGCTTTAAGTCCACTATATCTATCTGACATCAATAGTTTGCCACTCTGACATGGATCATTCTTCACACTGAGTATGTGCAGCTTTTGACTTTGATGTGGGTAACATTGTGAATTCAGGATTTTAATGCAGTGTTTTTAAATTGTGATATTGATACTCTCCACCACTTCCCGTCTCACACCAACATTGGCTGGATAATGGCAGGTTACATCACATTGTTCTCAGGTTTTCTGTATGTTTATTGTATAGATAAAAAGTCTGGGACATCCATAACGAACCTATAAGTCATACTTCATCAATAACTAAAGTTCATTAAGAATGTCAGATGTATCACACCAACTCGGAGCAAACTGAGAATAAAAGCCAACAAAACTACAAAATCAATTCGATGAATACATTTGTGTACCAAACTAGAAAACATATGATTATTATAAAGAGTTAGTACTATATGATAGAATGTGAACACAGTTTACGGAGGTCCATATTTTTCAGCTCGCATGGTGGAAAATACTTTACATAGCTGCCAGCATCCTGATGAAATGAAGTATCATACATCTGTTCTTTGTGATTAGAATTGGACAAGTCCAATCACAGAGAAATGGGACAACCAAGTCTCAGAGCATCCAGCGATTGGACCTTAGCTGTGTATGCATGTTAATACAGCTTCTTATCACAAAGACCCACACTTCACACAGCTACCTCCAGCCTTTCCAATGCACACACCAGCACCTTATTTACCTACAAGAGGCGTCTTTATAATAGCCAATTGTTTCTCTATCACAACAAATGCACAAACCTCAGCCAATAAAGGACTCTATGAGTAACCCTATGCACATTTCATCATACAGCTGCACTGAGTGTTCCCATAGTATTCCATCACTGCTAGGCAGGCTTCAGAGATGAAGAATGAAAGTAATATGCACAGGTCCTGCCCTTAATTTGTACATACATTCTTCTGCATTTACACAAAAAGCATGTGGTGGGGGGGGGCTTTGCTAAGATTCTCCTCTTTGGCAGCTCTACACTGAGAAAGGCAACAGCTGTTCATTTGATGCCGCCTGCACCTTTGTTGACCCCACTTCCGTCTGTGCGGTCGCTGAGACAGTAGAGAAATTAGTTGTATTATCCGCTCCCTACCGCGGCAGGTCTAGCTGTGATTCTGCCCAGATTCTGTCCATTACAGTGGCCCCTCTGTCTGATTAGCCCAACACACTCACTAACATGCCAAATCACTGCCTCACTCAGCCGCCGCAAACCTCCACTCGCTGACAAACAGATGGAGTAAAAAGGGAAACTCCACCGCAGATAGGCAGAAGTGTGGATGACAAACGTGCTTACTTAAATTCAGACTGCAAAATGAAGTTGTTGTCTGGAACGTGACAAAAACAGATACATTTTGGGATATAATTGACAGTGGATTTGCAAGATAATTTGACATATTAAGAGAATTCATAGAACCCAACAGCAGTATCTTTTATCTTTAGGCTCAATTAATGCCTGATTTGACTCTTAATTTCAAAAAAGGATGGGCTATCTCTGTTGCATGAAAGGTATGAAGCTGATGCCAGTTAAAGATGAATAGGAGTTTATTTTGTCAAAGTGATACATTGACAGGTTTTAATCATATCCTAATGCATCTGTTCTGAGTCCATGTGACCGCTGTCTAGAGTCCTGATTTCTGGGTCCTATTTAAGAGCATTGTGACAGGGTCTTTAGAAAACTGTTGCCGTCACAGAGCAGAAACATTTGTTTTATATCTGTGTTTGCTCCTGAATCAAAAGACTTGAGATTGTCCACAGGTTCAAATCTAAATCAGTTGTGGGGATGAGAGACCTCTCTGATGACATTCTGATCACAGACTGTTCGACATCACTAATGATGTCTTGAGCAAGAGAAACAGAATTGGCAATGCATCACTATCATGGATATAACAATGTATAATTCAAAACTATGTGATAAAGTCCAGTGTGTAACACAAACATCATGTTTCATTTTCTCTTTTCATTTGTTGGGTTTGTCACATGACTCATTGTTTGATTGAGGTCTCCACCTCAATCAGACCACTTGGTTCATAAAGAACTCTATATTTGTAGAGATATGAGATATTACATGCTATTCATGAAGCAAATCTGAGGCAGTCAGACTTTAGGTAGTTTTAAATGTATATAATATTGAATTATTGAGTTCCGAGAATAAAATATATTAAATTATCAGTAATTATAGATTTGATTAATATGTGTTATTTGCAGCCGATAACTGTTTGTGTAGTTACTATAAATACAGTACTTTTATAATATAAATATGCAGTAATTCTGGGTACACTTATATGGTAAATTGAATCACCTGCAGTGCCTACCATCATTCAGCACAACAGAGTAAAAGGTTCTGAGCTCGCACTGCATTTACTTAATACACAGTGATGAAAGCAAATAGCATTTAGTGATAGAATAGTAATTACTGTATGTATTTACTGTTTTGTTAATACATTAAATAAAAGTATGCACTAGATATTTATTCTGCTTACTATACAAATACTATACTAAAAAGGTTAGTGTCTTCCATTAATATCATAAATTACTGTATAATTATAAAATATATAACAGGTTTAATTATGTACCTGCTTTATCAATATGTAATGATAACTGCAGTAAAATCATTGTTTATACTAATAATTACTTTGTCACGGGAGTTCACGGTTAGGACCCAATAGCAAGACCACAGGAGACAGAAGTTGGAATAAACAGGTTTTATTTAGCCTGAATAAGGATGACAGGAAGGTGTGGAGCCCGTGGTCCGACACCAGAGAGTAGGCAGATCGACGGTGTGAGTCCCGTGGCTCGACACCGGAGGGCTGGCAACTTGACGGCGTGATGTCCCGTGGCTCGACACCGGAGAGCTGGCAGCTTGACGGCGTGATGTCCCGTGGCTCGACACCGGAGGGCTGGTAGCTTGACGGCATGTGTAGTCTGCTAACACAACGGAGGGCAGAGCGGCGGTGTGTAGTCCGTTAACACAACGGAGGGCAGAGCGGCGGTGTGTAGTCCGTTAACACCATGGACGGCAGAGCGGCGGTGTGTAGTCCGTTAACACCACGGAGGGCACGGGGAATTCCCGGACCGACGGACACCGGAGGCAGGCGCTCGAGGCAGAAAATGCAATGGGGTTGAAGCGGGTGAAAGACGGTACGACGTGACAACCCCAGACTGCAGGACCAGAGTTTATATAGTGCCAGGGAAAGCGTTAGTGGGACCTGAGTCTGGTGTGTCAGCCTGCAGGAGGTAATCGGCTGGAGTGGCTGCAGCTGTGTGGCCATGGGAGGTGCCTGGTCTGACAGGGATCCTGACATACTTGATATTTCCACTGTACTGTAAAATAAAGCAGTGGGGCAATAAATTGTCCCAGTTCTAACTTATATGTCAGAATGAGGCATTGATGTGATATGACATTTGAAACGTTACATGTGGAATGAGGTGACTCTGCTCTCTCAGTGATGTACTGGACACTGGGAGAAAGAACTGGTAGAAAAGGTTGTGGGGGTCGAGGGGGGTGATGTCCCAGCATGTGGACAGTACATCATGGAAACTGTTTTATTCTGTTTTGTTCCATGGATGACATTATTCATATTACGTTATTATGATTAATAATACATTTTCTCAAGAAAACCCATGCAGATTCTGCAAATGACATGTAGAGCTACAGCACAGAGTGTATGGGGTCTCCAACTCTGCCTACCCCCCATCTATTTTATTGACTTTATGCACAAGAGACATTTGAACTGAAATACCCTTTTTTAATATTCACTCTCAACACAACGGCAGCCTAAGTCATATCGATTGTGGCTGAATTAAAAGTACCTGATGCAGGGCGTCTCTAATCCGCAGGGTCTTTTAAGAGTCACCTGGTCTGACAAATGGGCCCTTTTAAAGGAGTATAATGTGTTCTTAAATTATTTTATTGATGGGAGGGGGACAGCCTCTCCAGGTACCCATAGAAACTGACATAACACGCTGTGAAAGGGTCAATTTGGCCTCCATTTTCCATTTCTTCGTTATCTGCATTTAGAATCACGCTGAGAGGCTCGACGTGAGCTGGGATGGGCTTTGAGGAGGTTTGGCAAATTTCAGCATTTGCTCGCATTTAAGAGGTTCCTCCATTGCACTAGAAATTTGCTAATAGTTTGTGTTTGCTGTGTTGGGGTTTGTTAGTAATGGTAGTAGTGGTATTTGGTGGTTTGAAGAAACTTGATTTACTTACAAAGTCACGTTTTGACCTCACAGAATTCTTCTGTATATATTTCTATACTTCTATTTATCTATAAATTCCTTACATCTTTAAAGGGAAAGGACAACAAACAGTGCACTTCTACCTCGTGTATTAATTGTAGCATTTCTTCCTTTCTCTCTGCCAATGATTTCAAGCTCAGAATGATTTTTTTATGGCGAGTGACTTTGTAAGTAAATCAAGTTTCTTTAAAACCTGAAAAAATAAGTGAGACTTGTGACTTTCTAAATGTTGCTTGTCCCCCACAATTCTCCCTCGCAAAGAATATCAAAAGTCCTCCCTCTCCTGCAGTAAGTTAACACATGACACAAAGCTTTTCAACCCTCCCTGTGCACATCTAATAAATCCACTCCAAGAAAGAGCCTCATGCAGGGGCCAGCCAAAATTACATTTTGTCTTTCATAAGCCTGGCAATTTCCCCCTGAAAACGAATGATTAATGCTGATTGGAGGAGAAAAGGTGTGTAACGCTTTTCAAATCAGCAGAGTCTGTAAAAGGGAGACCGCTAATTACATTGCTGTTTGTATGACCTCTGCTTAAGTGCATGAAAGCCTCCTGCAAACGACAGGTGAAATTGCATTTTCAAGTAACATTTTAAAGGTCCATGTGGGCACTCTGCCTAATAAAGCCATTTGTAAATGACTCCTCTTTTAGACTCCATTAGGAAGTCGAGCAAGAAACACTTCGTCATAGGATTCAGAGTCAATAAGTATGTAATCAGGACGTCCAGAGAATGTAGCAACCAGTGAAGGGGATAATTAATGAGATTGCCTTGTGAACTGCTTAATTACTGACTGTTGGCCTCCTCAATTGTCCCTCCAAGTGCTGCATTTGTTCCCTGGTTGCCATTATGCTGTGATTGACAGAGGTGGCAACCACAGGAGAGAATCAAGACATCAGAGGGCGCATTAATTGGCTATTTACACATGGAAACCAGGCTGACCATTACTGTGACCAGTGATTAATATCTCTAAAGAGGAGAGGTCAGGTTGTAGTGAAGAAGCCTTGCAGCATAAACATGATGCACAGCCGGTGGTCAACAATTCATGTGTCCAAGTGATAAGACCTTACATGACACAGATATGTAGCTACATATGACTTTCATTTAAATGCTGGAGTGAATGTTTTAACCTGTTCAACTCTGCGAGGACGCCGGCGTCCTCGAGCCCCTCCCCTTCCGTTCCTATGGCTTGCTTACGCAAACTACGTCACAAAACATGGCCGTGTTTGGTATCCCAGCATGCCCAAAATCCTCATCTTTGCAAAGAAAGCATCAATTTTCTTTCATTCCTTATGGATTTTTCACAAAAGGAGCCCAAACACACACTGTCCAAAGTCGCCATAACCATAATAATAAGTCGGATGTATGTATGTAAGAGATTTTAAGAAACAGAGAGGCTACATGAAATACAATATACAGTACAGTATATAATATAGACATTACTGCAACTTATACTAAATAGGAAAATATATAAATATATATGAATATACGTATATATATATATATATATATATATATATTCTTCATATATACCTATTTTATTTTACTAATAATTGAAGTATATAGGATGATCATATGAGAACAAATATAGACTCAAAATTAGAATACCAAAATCAAAGGTACTGAACAAAAATATATCCACACACACACA
>NW_022281929.1:0-9173 GCF_004355925.1 Anarrhichthys ocellatus | reverse complement strand
AAAAAAAAAAAAAAGAATCAACACCAAGCAAAACGCTAAAAATGTCATAACTTCTCTTACATATGTTTCAACCTGAACTCTTACTAAACACTAAGATCTTGTAGCGCTTTCTGTTTGACAAAAGTCATGCTGGCCCACTGACCAATCACGGCGCACGTTAATGCAGACGTACTTAGCAGGCTACCTGAGTAGCACTGGCATGTCAAAGAATATGCCCAACATGTCAAACTAAAGATCTGATTGGTTGAAGACTATGACAATCAACAATATCATCCCCATATACTTAAACTGCAAAGGCTCTCTAGCGGGCATTGAGCCTCTCTTCTTACATAGAGACATAGGGGCTGAACCTGATTGGATAAAAGCTCTCCTTAAAACAAGCTGTGCTGGAAGCAGAGCAACAGAGGAAGACAGGAGCTGTGCAATGAGAAAATAAGCTAATGGGGAAACAAATTATAATACATGTTGTGTATTTGTGAAATATTATTAAATTATAAAATAGCTATAACTTTGTGATTCTCTTTAGGCCAGCAGAGAAGGCCTAGCTGTAGGTTTGTAACTGTTTTTGCATTTGTTAGATAATAAATCCATTTGATTTTAACTTGAACCAGCTGTTTTGGCCTTGCTTTGCTGACGGACGAAGGAGCGCAAGGAGGGGGCTTCTTTTCCCTTGTGGGCTGCGGCCTTCCTTAGTTTGAGAAGCTTTGGACCCAACACCTTCAGTATCCTGAAGACAATCAAGACCAGCAGGGTCATTGTGTTTACATCATTTCTGTCTCCAAAGAAGGACTGAGAGCAAAAGAGTGTGTAGAGCCAGCAACTTTTAACGTCTTACTCTGTGAATTAAGGATTTATTTCCACACAACCAGAGTTGCTGATTATTGGAACACTGAAAAGACTAACCAAGACGTGTTTGGTTCATTTAACTTTGTTTCTGTCTGGTTTGAATGAAGTGTGTTTTACGACGTCTTAACAAGGCAATTAAGCCGGTCTTATTTGGCCTTGTGTGCTCTGATTAATTTGTCATGCAGTTAACACAGCAGTCATAATTTAGTTTGAATGAAAACATTTTGCTCCTTGGGTTCTTCACGTCTGTTTTGGAAGAATCAAATAACAGGAGGAACAGGAGAACCAGCTTTAAAAGAGACATATTTTGTTTTTAGATAAGTGCTGAGTGCTGGATCTAATTTATGTGATGCGAAGAGTGCTTGATGTGGATTTGGAAAAGTACCTGATACATATTTGAGGAATGTGTTAAATTTGAGAAAATAATTTGGTGTGGTGTTTTTTACCCTGTAAGGCTTTATATTTAAAAAAAATTGACACATTAAATGAGATTCGCGTGAATCGCACAAATCGCGCTGGACACGCTGGAGAGGGGGCGTGGCTTATCGCCCTGAAAGCCGTTCAACTGTCCGCCATTAACCATGAAAAAAAATAACCTCTATTTCTGCTTAGTACGTGTTGTGGAAGTCACAGATATCCCGAGAAACTAAACGCCGTCATGTCTGGTTCATAACATTGTCCAGAGGACCACTGTGGATTTTATTGAAGTGTATTCACTGTGTCTAGCAAGCCACATGTCGCTGTTTACTACAGCTGTATGAACACAAAATAAACTGATTTGGCTGTGATTTAACGGCAATAAACCGACAAAAGGGGACTCCGAAATAACTACGTAATGATGCCGATTTGTACTTGTCTTCTCAATGGAGCTCGGACGGATCGGTGCTAGGCTATGCTAACATTGTAGCAGCTCCACCAACAGTCAGAATAACGTCATGTAGACGTAAATATGGCAGCGTCTATTCATTGTTTATACCATATGGTATACACACATGTAGCCCTGGCTAAAAATTAATTTAGACATCAGGATATAAATAGTTTTCTAAAAACCAAGTTAAAAGTGCATAAGTATAGATATGGGTGGATACAAATTTATATCAATAAGAGACTCACAGTCTTTATAGTTTAAAGGTTACAGTTCATGCCAATGAGCATAGTTTGATTGATATGTACATGATTCAGCACTTTTGTTCCCCTAACAACCCAACATGTATAGCAGTATTATATGTCAATCTTTGTTTTGTCCTTGTTTAATTGGCTTGTCCTGAAACTAACAGCCAATCCAAGCCCATTCTCGGGTAGAGGGGTGGGGCTTAGTCGTGTGTGGCCAGGCTCAGTGTGTTAGAGAGGCAGAAGTGAATTATAACTGAACAGTGAGTATTGTAAGAGAGCAATAATGTTCATAATGTAATGGCTGACGACCAGTTAGCCTATGGTTTGGAATGTTGTGATCTACAAGAGGAGATGGACGTTTGTGACTGTAAGTGAGGATCGGGAAAGCTCCTTGGGACCACTATGGAGAACGGTTTTCCGCGTATGCGTGTGCTGCTGTAGACTGTTGCTGCTGTTTCTTCTGCGCCCTGCCTGCCGTCCATTACCCAGCTTCCCCTCACTTTCCCCTCTGATATGCCTTGGATTCGTGAGTACTGACAAACGTGCACGTGTCTTTTTTGTTTATTGCTTGTGTGAACAAGTGAAGCGGCCATCACAGTTTTTAGGCCTCTACGCTCCCAATCCACGACTCAGGCCTGCAACGAGGGTTTTCTGGTTATTCTGATTGTGTGTGGGACTGTGAGTGCACAGTATATTGATGACTGCATGTAATAAATGCCAAACTGTTTTTCAAATGCATTTGAAGTATATTTGATGTGTTAAAGTCAATCACATTCATGTTTTGATTAGAGCTGGTTAAAAGGGGTAAAATACACTTAAAACACAAGATAAAAGGACTTAATAAGAGGCACAGACCTTTATATTTACTTAATTCTATTGGAGGCACCGCCAGTTATTTTAGTTTTCATAATAAGGGAACAAGAGTTGTAAGAATAAGTATATTCATGTATAACAACAGGTAATCGCGCCATTACGATTAAAACTGTACCCAGGACCCTGCCCATAGTACTACTACACCTAGCAGATTCACATAATACTATATAGCTACATGGGACGGGTGTTACACACACATATTTATACACATAGTTTTGTCCGGTCTCTACTGATATGAGGTATCGTAGAGCTCTGGGTGAACACAGACGGCTACAGTATTTATTTCCTGATTCAACAACGGCATTCAGTGCATCTCAACGCTGATAGGCTGTCGCACCGGGGCGTAACGCGAATATTTCGCAGAAGTTGAAAAATTTCAACTCGCACGTTTGGGGCGATTTGGCGTCTGACGCGAATTCGCGTCAATCGCGCCGCAAATTCGCGTCAATCGCGCCGCACCATCGCAAATTCGCGCCGCGCCAGTCTCATCGCGTCTGTGCATAGACTTTATATGTAATCTACTCGCACGAATAATTCGCGCCGCGTAAGCGTAACGCAGCATACGAGTGTTACAGAGTACTTTATTTTTAACCTGACAGTTATTATTTCATAATACATTACATTACTGTCATTAATACGTGATAGAAGCTTATGAATCTATGTCCCTCCCATGTACACATTTCTCCTGTTCATGCATTTTCCAACTTTGCTCCTTCTTTTACTCAAAGATGTCACATTTTTATTTACTTGTGTTATGATACAATCTGGAAGTTCTCTTTGTATATTAAGCATTAAAGAATGATTGTCCAAACTAAATTGCAAACTCAGCAAGCATCCTTTGAAGAGAACTCGGTTACTAAATATTCTTGTCTCAAGCAGCACAAACAGCACACGACTAAGTCATTTGTTAATGTAGAACATCAGACAATTTATGAAGGTTTTTTTTTAAGAACATTCTAAATGCTTCATTTGGACCTTTATTTATTTCATTATTTTTTGAACATCATTTTATTAGTTAATCTCCAGCTCCAAAAATAATTGATATTCAAGACTTTTATCATTTATCATTAACATCGAATCTAGTCAGGGGGGAGGAGGAGGTAGCACCAGGCAGTCCAGATTGTTTTTGATTAGTTCAAAGGATTTTTCTGAAAATGTCTAATTATTATCCATGCATGTTTTTGCACACACACTCACAAACAAATATGATATATATATATATATATATATATATATATATATATATATATAACAATGACAATTGTACAATTTACTTGTAATTAATTATTTTATGTTAAAATGTTGATTTGAACAGATGTGCACAGGATTTCTTGAATATTGACTGATTGTGCCATTTTTATTAATCAACAGTTAACCGACAATAAGAATTTTGACCCATCAGTTTAACAAAAGCTGAGCAAAGCTTGGAGAAGTGGCCTGTCACTCTAATGAGCTTGCCCACCTTAACAAGTAGGACCACCTTATGTGAGCCTGGCCAAAGTTGTCGTCAACTTCTAGTTCTATTGAACCTATTCTTTCATTATTGTTGCAGCTGGGCGGCTTGTTAGGCATTTCCACCACACCACCACAGCACCCTCATTTTCATTTTGGCTTTATGTTTCAACACTCTGACTACGTCTAGGTTTAGACATTGTTTCAATGTGGAAATGCTTGCTGGGTACGAGCACTATGGCTCAATGACTCAAATACATTTAATAGTATTCCAAAAATGACCACACATAACAGATGTAAATCTAACAATCTCTATGAGTCATACTGCACACGTGCCTTATGTGTTGGGTAAAACAGGAATTCTTATACAACTTTACAAATGAAACCAAGCAAATAGAAACAAAAACATGCCTGAGTGTACACGGGTTCTTAATTTGGTCCAGCACCAGCCCTGTAATGATATGCAGTGAGCTGCCCTGAACACAATGTTCCAACACCTGCCTCTTAAATTAAACGGAGACTGAGCCAGTTTCTGCAAGATTAAATCCAGACAGAAGTTGACCATGCTTTTATACTGTATATTCATTGTGTAGTAATTAGCTACTTCTGTCTACGTATACATGCTCATTTATTTTGAGTATTGTTGATGATCCACTTCATTACATGATTCTTACCTGCACTTTAGGTTCTGTGAGTCGTACACTGAGCCATTGTTTTAACAATGGTTGGGCATCTTTCCATCATCACTCCATGCTGGGCCTCCATGCAGGATTGAGTTTAAAGGGAATGTTGTGATTTTGACTTAAATTCTTCACTGTTTGTGCATAGTATGTAGGAAATTTAGGTTCAGAAGTCTTTTTCAGTAGGATTTATAGCACCTTAGAGGTGGATAGTAAACTGTTAGCAAGTACTTGGTATGCCATATTTGCTTGTAAAACATGTCAAAGTATTTGGAACATCACAAGAATACTTATCAAATGTATAATATGTTTACCATAGAAGTGTTGAGCCATAAAAGACAATCATTGAATGTATTTAAACTGAAGAATAGCCAAGGGACAGATGGGGATTTTGAGACAGGCATTGTTGAAGAAAATCATCATATAATTTAGGATTGAACTGAACACATTTTGGCTTCACAAGTAAACAGCTTATATAACACATTCTGGCTAATAGAAACATTCTTAGGAAGTGATTAGGAAGAGCCAGACAAATTGTAATAAATCTCTCCAATCTTACCAAAACATTTCCCGTAAAAGAGTCATGTGTTCTGCCAAAACGTTACCTTGACCCAAACAAAGTCATGAGAACATGACAAAATGAAGAGACCAGATGTGCTTTGTTTTTGGTTCAACGGACTGGTTTGATTGGTGGAAAGTAAATTAAGGGGGGTGAATCTTGACTATAAAAGTGATCTGTGAAAAGTAATACATTGGGATTGTTTCGATATGCTGAACTTGTAATATGTTGGCAAGTGTGTATTAAAAGACTCCCCGCTGGTTGCAACATCAGTTCGCCGTCTCTTCTCGTCATTTTGCCACAACATAATTGGCGCCCCAACGTGTGTTCGAGTCGAGGCCGAGGCATCTTCCACTTCTTCAGCCAACCGACAATCACGCTAGAGGCCACGTATCAGGTAGGAGATGTTCATATCTCACCACAGATTTATTTCTGTATAGCGTGGTTCTCGCTTGTGTGATAGGGAGGGAGTGTCTGGGGTCCCCTCAACGGAATCCATGCTCTTTGGCGGAGGAGGAGAGAGGCAGATTGGTGTTTGCTGGTAAAAAACTCAAAGTTGAAATGTTCAATGGATTCAATTTGACCTCCAGCTGAAAAAAGAGAGCTCTCTGTAGAAGAGGCGTGCGCGGCACTGTGGTGGCCGGACGCCTGTTTGTGGCCGTAAGCGAAAACTCGGAGCGCTCCGTGAATCTCTCAAGCTCAAGAGATTTAGTCGCTGATGACAAAGCGACTTGTGTGCTTATGATAAAGCAATTTCTGCAAATAAATGTAAGGAACTCCATTGTGAGTTGGATACGTAGGTCCTGAAAAAACCCCTCTACGGGGGCCTTCTCTGAGCTCGAGAGAAGTACAAAAGGACTGGCTTAGATTTACATAGTATAACTATAATATAGGGAATCTGTCAAGAGTGGTTTCTGTTTAAGGCAAGACACTACGCTGACAAGAGACTCAGAAATTTTGTGCAGAAATCTAATGAGCAGGAAAAGTAATATCTAACTAGACAATAAAATGAGTAGTACAGTTTGAAAAGGTGTGCACACGACTGTAACTTATTGACATTACTGATAAAGTAATACTATAAAGGAGAGATCCATAGACGAATAAAGGGAAGAGACATAACTCCCTATGCAAAACCCTGAGTAAAAATTGATAAGCCTCTGGTGGAAAAGTGGTCGTGTGAAATAAAGAGGATATTTGTAACTGTGACAAGCAGCCCAAAAGTAAGAATCTCTCTTTAACAAAAGAGTACAAGCAATTAACAATAAAGCTTACACATAGTCAAAGTCTGACATTAGAAAAAGAAGATAAAAAACAAAGACCTGAACAAAAACTGACTGACAGACTGAGACCGCTGACTATTGATGACCCATACACCCGGGTGGTTTTGCATGTGTATGAGCTATTGGCATGTTTTTGGTTGTTTACCCAGTGATAACGCTTTCGCAACAGTTTACCCAAGCCGCTAATAAGTTGTGAAGTTAGAAGTTTCATCGTGATTTTATTGAGTTGCTCTGGTTACAAAGAGACTCTACAGCAGTACACAAGCTCAAAGCTTCCAAACCTTATCGTTGAACTTGTCAATTAGAGTGTATAAAGTTAGTAACACGAGTGTCGCAGTGGTTGTATAATTGTAAAACTTAAATATTTTTATTTTAGTTTTCCCTCTTTGTTAAAAAATAGTAATTGTTGGTAGAGGTGAACTGCCGTTTTTGTTCATTAACTTTTCTTATGTATCACAGGGAGCCAAAATGTAGTAAATGTATTTTGGGTGGCTTGTTTAATGTGTTCAAAGTGAAATAAAAAAAAAAAAATGTATAAGTATAATTATAGTTTGTTTCAATCCATCTGCATATATCCCAAGCTATATTGTGTCCAGATCCTATTCGGGTGCAGTTTAGGAGAAAAAATAAAAAGTTCATGCTCCGTGTACTTGGTGGTGGCCGGACGCCCAGATGTGTGTGTGCGGAAACTCAACTTAGTAGCCAGTATAAACTCTTGCGCTACCTCCCTAGTGTATGATTGGCTGTACGCCCAGATGTTGGGGCCTTACAGGCTCACTCTCTCTGTACAGAGAGGAGTAGAATTGTCATACATACAGACAATGATCATACATAGTTCCTAAATAATCAGAAAAAGAGCGGCGACAGGTATGGAAAGGTGTTGTGGAGATCACAGGAAAGATTGTTGGTTGCACTTGGTGCATTGCTGACCATCTCAGAATCGCACAGTGAAAATCACTGTGCGAGGGGGGAAGTACTGAAAAGGTTAAAAAGACAAAGGTACTGGTCACCAATGTAAAATCTGTGCTCAGAATAATGTGCGGAAAAGCATAAAAACACCAGTGGGACACATCCCAGTCCCAAAAGGGCCGTTCAAACACTTAGTCCTGAACTACGTAGACATGGTTAAAATATGTATCATACAATACTATTTCAAGTATAATAAGAACTATCCAATAATGTATCAGAAGTAACAGCACAATTGTAACTTGTAAAACCCGGGGATTAGACGAGTAATCTGAACTCCGTTGGACGACAGAAGCGCGCAAATAATAGCTGATTCCTCCCAGAAGGTGAGAGGCTGTCCTCAGACGGGGTTCGAGATTGCCGCTCTGATCCTGGAACTGGAAAAAAGAATTCCACTCGTGAAAAATTATTTTGTGATTTAACAGACACTTTGAAGTGGTAAACTTGTAATCTCGCACTCAAGTTTCATAAGGGTATTGGACAGATGTGTCCTGGTTAACATGTAGTATTTAAGAAGATTTGGTATATCCATTCAAGTTGACCTAAGTCTTGAAGATACTGTAAATGACAAATTAGATAAAATGGGTAAAAGTCAAAGTGAGTCTGAGCCTGAGCAGCTTGATGCCAAGGTCTTACCTCCAATATTAAAATATATGCGGGACAAAGATAATCAGACTGCCAAACAATTGAAAGAATGGATAAAATGGGTTCCCTGAAAAAGGCAGTTTCAGCCTACAAAAATGTTATTAACTCAAACTTGTTTAAAGCAAAAGGAGAAAGGGGAAGCAGAAATATATGGAATAATGTCTAAGGGAGAGATTAAGAAATAAAGGTCAGAAAACAGGGAACAGACAGATAAAATTGATAAAATAGGAAAATATACTGCCAAACTTTGTTTTGTTTGGTTTATTTTTGTCCGAGGGACATGGTCAAGTGGACCCCACAGAGGGAACCACCGACGCACACACATTAACACACAGAGGGTGAGTTAACTTTAGATTCTGACTATTTAGTATAGTATAGAATATTACTAACACATACCAGATGTACGCAAATTAAGATTTTAGAAAGTTACCACAAGACAAACACTATTAAAGGTAAAATTGTTCAGAATGCCACATGCAGGCTGATTACGTGGATTATAAAAGATTTGAGGAAGTATTATTTAAAGAAGGGAGAGAAGTGGAGAAGTTACGTATAATGGTATGAAGAACATTTATTGGACAGAAAATACTGCTGCTGTCTCTGTTTCTCTGTCTCCCAAACAATACGAGTTGTTTAAGGGGGAGATCACACGTGTGTCCTTGGCATGAGGCCCAGGAATGGAGAGGATGTCTGACTGGCCACAGTCAGACCCATACTCACTGACCTCAGAAACACAGAGGATCCTGGTAAACTCTACAG
>NW_022281928.1:0-9177 GCF_004355925.1 Anarrhichthys ocellatus | reverse complement strand
TCAGTGTCCCGTCAGGTAGACCTCCTCCTCAGTGTCCCGTCAGGTAGTCCTGGGTGGAGTCTGAGGCGAAGGAGTCGGCGTCCTCGTTGTCCGAGTCCTCGCTGCTGTCGTCGGCGGCCGGCTCACCGGACAGCGCGATGCGGGCGTAGTCGTCGGTGTCGATGGACTTGCAGAAGTGGATGGCGTATTTGAGCTTCTCCTCCAGCACCTGTTTGCACGAGTACCTGGGCAGCTTGAGCAGGAAGAAGCAGGTGTAGGACTCGGGCAGGAAGTGGTCGGGAGGGTTGTACTTATCCAGCACCTGCAAGGGGGACAGAGAAGACGGCGCTCTGAGGTCTCCATAGGCTGCTTTTATACTGCTGTGTTTAAGGGGCTACTCCGTACGGAGGCTCCATGCAGACCAGACTAAAGGACCCCTGTTAACCCTTTACGATGGCTATAAATCCAGCTTTAGGTTTTCCAGCACAGGAGCCTCCAACATGTGTTAATGTGAGACTTTGGTGAATTTGAACAGCTACACCCTCCGGTTCTTTAAAGTGAAGTCAAAGCTTCATGTAAAGCTGCATTCTCTCTACTGACCACCAGGGGGCGACTCCTCTGGTTGTATCGAAGTCTATGAGGACATTTGAAGGAACTGAATGCAGTGGTTTCTACCTTCATACTTGCACTTCATACCTGCACAACAAAGTCCCGCCCCCGGAAGTCGGCGATGGTGCGCGGCAGACGCGTGCGCCCCCAGACGAACCTCAGGAAGAGAGACCGCTCCGTGTTGGAGAAGGACTCCATCACCTCCCAGAACCACTGGATGAGCGACGACGTGGGCTCCACCCCTTTATACGTGGCCACGGACTTCAGCAGGTGGAGCGGGATGTCTGGGCTTCCACACACCTGAGGACAGAGGGCGGGGGACTTACTAAACCAGGACACAGCCGGAGGACACAGAGACAACGACAGGTAACAATCAGCTCTCACTGACCATCGTCTCCAGTTCGTATCCGGTGAACAGAGACAACAGAGGGACGGGAACTACTCGAGCCATCCCCTCTCTGACCGCCGACACCTGCTCGTCAAACTCATGGAGCCTGGGGGGGGGAGACAGGACATTAAAACACAACCAGAGAGAGAGTACGTTCTGCTGACTCGGCTGATTCTCTCACCTGTAGTTAATAGCCAGGCGGACGTATTCTGCGCGGTTCTCCAGGGTGATGTGTGAGTACTTGGAGCTCAGCTGGATGTCTTGTCCGCTGGCGTTGGGCACCGTGAAGGGAAGCGTCATGGCCTCAAACTCCTCCGCTGTGGCCTCGTTGTCCCGGATGTACATCAAGCCGGGAATGAAATCCTTATCGACCTGAGACGTTACAGAGAAGAACGTTAAAACAGGAGCAGTGTGAGATTTAGTGACATAGATGTCTATGAGAAAATGACTCTACTTCTCTCTTGATTTATTACCTCAGTAAACATTGTAAACATGAGTTTATGGTCTCAATCTCTAGTTTCAAGTCTTCTTCAATACAGCATGATGTTCATTTAGTACATTATGGTCCATTTAGAGTCACACAGACCATAAAGCAGGGGATGCTTTAGGGCGGGGCTACACAGTGATTGACAGGTCTCTACCAGAGACGTATACGGCGTCTCTACGTCACTCCTCCTCAGTCCTAATATGGTCACTTCCTGTTCACTGGTTGCAAAAAAACCAAGATGGCGACGGCCGATAATATCTCACTGGATATTAATAACTTTATAACGTGCTGATCTTAAGATATCGGGTGTTGTGCTATTACTATATTTAGTGTTAAGTAGCATACAGTTCATAGTTTGTGTCAAGCTAACGTTAGCTTGTGTGTGTGTGTGTGTGTGTGTAGTTGTGTAAATAAAACACAGATTCTTAGTTTCAGGTGATTCTACACTGATTAAAACATAGTACTTATAGAATAGTATATTGCGTGTCTGCCATTGACTCCTCTGGATGTGACCCTCTGTCTCTTTAATGTGTCCTGATGACCCAGAGCATCACCTGGTGGAAACATTCCTCTCTCTTTGTGCGTGTTGGAGCCCTCGTGCTGGCGTCACAGCTCCCGTGAGCTCCTCGTCTCTAACATTTATAATATCTCAAGGGCATAAAACAAGACAAGAGCAGCTGTGTGAAGCCTCTCCAGTTCTCTCTCAGCGACGGTTCAGGAGCTCATGATCTCAGCGTGAGGGAACAGGAGTGGACTCACAACAAAAGCTCAGATTGTGGATCAGGACTTCTTTGGCTTGGAGTGAACGAGGATTTGCAGGAATGAGTTTCTCACAGAGGAGCTTAAGGTTTAATCTGAGCAGGAATGTAAAGGAATGTGTTCTCTCTGCAGGTTCTAATGCAGATCATGAGGCAGTTATGGTGTCCAGCATGAAGAGAGGAAGTTCCTCACTGTAGCTGGAAGTTAAGGGACCTTAGTTTGCTTAATTCCCTGATGGATCATGTCGATTTGATCCCACAGAGACTCAGGAGTTGAGCCGAGCTGGCGTTGACGTTTCATCATTTGTCCTATGAATGCTTTCACATTCCTGCAGAACATTCGTACGGGCCTCAGTTTCAGCGGATTTCCGCCTGCAGAAATTCCTGATTGACCAATTAAATCCTTTGTTCCAACAGAATGTCTGAGAACAGGGAGTTCCTTTCTCAAAGCCTGGTAACGTGAGATACACACAGCGACCAAATAAAGGACGATGCGTGGCTGGAGCTGGTGATGTAGCTCACTAACGTTATGTGTTGGCAGCCGCAACGTTAGCCGCAACGTTAGCCGTAACAGTTAGCATCAAACTTGTGTACCGTTTCATGTACTGTGTAGTTGACGTTAACTCTTTTAGAGATTCTCTGCCTACAACGGAACAGGAACACGTGAATAATTCACACCACAGTTTGATATTTTCTCATCCCGTTGGTGAAGAACGGCTTTGATTACATAACTTTAAACGACACCAAATACATTAAAAACTCACCAAAACTATCTCTGAACTCTTTAACCAAACGACACATTGAGGCTGTTCTCTGTGATCTTCTCTTGATAACTAATGTCTGTACGTACATGCGTGATGAACCGTGATGCACAGTTACACCACCAGTGTGGAGCTCATCGTGGTGTACGTACCTCACTGAGGTCGGCGATGGTCAGGTTCATGCCGGCCAGCTGTTTCCACACCGGCTCGGCCAGATTCAGACTCAGGGGGCTCCCGGTCCGGATGGCGATGCCCAGCAGAACTCCTGCAGACGCAGCAGAGCCACAGATTCAAAGACCAGAACAATCACAAGACTGTCAGAGCAGAGATGTCTGTAATAAACCAAGCTCAGCAGTCCAGGTGTGTAAAACAAGCATGCATGTTTATTTAGGGTTTACTAGGATCACCTAGGAAGCGGAACATGCTCATGTGGAGGGCGGACTTGGCCGCCGGGTTGAGCAGGAAACAGTCCCGGTTGGCGCCCGACTCGTCACGGCCGTTGGGCGTGACGATGAGCAGCGGCGTCAACGCGTTCTGAAGCTCCTCGCACATTTCGGCGATGGACTCGCTGTAGCCTCCGCCGCAGTCGTCCACAGACTCCCCTGAGATGGAAAAAGAAAAGTTGTGCTTAAAAACATGCCGAGTGACGGGAAGCTCACTGCTAAAGGATGAGGAGTCGTCTCAAGACGTCCGAGACGTGATGTCTGAACACCAACCTACAAACTTGACCTTCCAGACGCGGTGAGGCAGCAGCAGACTGTCGGGGCTGAACGAGCTCATCTTAGAACACATCTGACCAAACACGGACTTGGTCCCATCCGGACCGGCCAGACCTCCTTTACTACGAGATCGCTTCACCTGAGGGGTGAAGAAGAGGAAGAAGAAGAAGGAGGAGAAGAGAAGAAAAAGAAGAAATGACAGTTTTGATTTGTTTCTGCGTTTAATAACTTCCTGCTACATAGACGGGAGGGGGGGGGGTCAGAGTCTTGAACCGAGACGATGTGGAGTCAAGTCTACAAGTCCAGGAACCTCTACAGACATATACACACACACACACACCACATAAAAATCCTCTTATGAAAGACATCACATGTTACACTCACAGTGAGGAGGAGGAGGAGGAGGAGGAGCAGGAGGACTCATGTATTTCCTACCTGTATCCTGTTGAGCTCCACCACCGGTCCATGCTGTCTGTCTCGCACCATCGTGGCTTGAACCACCTTCCTGAACGCTGCTTCCTGTTCACACACAGATAACATTTATTCTTCTTCTCTTCTTCTGCCAACACACGAGCACAACCGACATCACGACGTGTGGAATGATGGAGAACGTTGTGCTGTGACTTCCAAGAGATTCGTCCAGACATTTCATTAAAATCACAAAAACGTCCACACACGGGTGTGAAGAGAGCTCAAACACGCTCACTGTTGAGCCCGTACTGATGGGTCACTTTAACGTAGAACAATTATTTAGTTTAAAAGGTTCACGAGACTCTGGACTTTGGGCCAAATGGGAATTTTGATAGCGGGCACGGTTTTCCCAAAATCTTCAGGAAAATAAAGGGACCGTCTCAGATTTAAAATGGGTGTGTATTGGACGGAATGATCGGTTGAAAGTCTTCTGAAAAAGATATTCTAAACTTGCTCACTTTTACCAACACGTAGTTAAACTTGCTGGTCTCTGACACGCGTCTATGAAATCAAAACAGACTTACACATTTGACTCCGTGAGCCTGAAAGAGACATGAACTCCATGTTTCTAGTGGCGTTAATGTGTTTCTGGGTCTGGCGGTTCGTGCTGTCTCACCTTGCCCTGAGAGATGAGGATGCCTCTGAGCGTGTCGAAGCCCACCGGGGGTCCGTGGCCCGTCTGGCCCAGCCGACCCTCCAGGTCGAACATGGGGATGCACGGGCAGAAGAGCTCGGAGATGTGATGCAGCAGCAGCAGCCTGTTCCTCAGGGCCATGATGGGGATCTCCTGCAGGTGGTTGTACTCCATGGGGACCTTGAACACACCAACTCAGACAGTCAGACATTTAGTTCAAAGCGACGCTTTAGCGCCATCTACTGGAAGCACGTGGGCGGAGACGTGATCACCTGAGCGGGCAGCTTCCCGGCGTTGGTGGGCTTGCTGGTGGACCAGGAGAGGGTGTGAGCGGAGCCACAGGCCACCCTGTTGATCTTCTTGCCCTGCAGCGCGGCCACCAGCCGGGGCCTCTGGATGGCGTTGGTGGTCCCGTCTCCCAGCTGGCCCTCGTCGTTGTCCCCCCATGTGTACACTTCTCCTGCAGCCCAAACACAAGCACAGGGCCTCCACTCAGCACCATGACATTCCTCTCAATATGACAGTATTCTGAATTTGATATGGAAACGTGTGGAATATTCAGAATCAGGCCTCGTTTTCTGATGAAGACGTGTGATATGTTGGTATAAAAGAGGGCGGAGCTGTAGGTCGTATTGTTGATGTATCCACCAACAATGTTCGAGACACACTCTCTATTCTTCTATTTAAATAGATCCCAGCTGACATAGAGTGAAGGCAGGGTTCACCTGGTCCGGTAGCCGGACTATCACAGGGCTGACATGTAGAGAAAACCAGTCACAGCTACGGGCAATTTAGAGTCCTCAGTTAACCTGAGCTGCAGAACCCGGAGAGAACATGCAAACTCCACGCAGAGGGCCCGTCTATCCCGGGAATCGAACCCGGGCCCCTCATGCTTGTAGCCACCACACCACCGTGCCGCCCATAAATTCATCTTCATTTGCCATCTAAACAGATTATTAGGATATATTGTCCTTTTTAGGAATAAGAGCAAAAAAGGGAATATTAAGTTCATGTAAACAACTTTAGAATAAACTGATCACACACACACACACACACACACACACAGTAAGATGTCTCCTACCGTCCTCTGTGCAGCACACACAGTGCAGTGACCCCGTGGCGATGGCGATGACCTTCTTCCCCTGCAGCCCCTGAACCTGTCGCGGTCGTCTAACGTGGTCGTCGGAGCCGTGGCCGAGCCGGTGATAGTCTCCTTTCCCCCTGAGGAACCACACGCTGCGTTAAGCTCCGCTGAGCCGACAACAACAAAAACAACGGTGACGGACGCGCTGTACGTACCACGTGTACACGGCTCCAGACTTGGTGAGAGCCACAGAAAACTGAGAGCCGCACTCCACTTTGACCACGCCGAGGCCCGTGAGAGAGTCGATCTGAAACACAAGGAACCAGTTCATCAGTCGTCATAGCGGAGCTCTTTTAACTGGTCTAATGAAACCGTCACAACATATTATATATTATTATTATTAAGAACTGTGCCTTAGAACCAAAACGAGGGTATAATCCATCTCCCAGTATCTTGTATTGGATGTTGAGGTTCTTTTACAGGTTTTGGGAGCGGCCTACGTCACAGATCTTCTGCTGATGGTTTTTAAATACACAAAAAGAAAACAGCCAATGCAGCCATTTTTAAACTGTGCTTCACAATGATAGAATACGCCATGAAGAGCGTTAACGACAGCTGAAGACCTATTTATTTAATCTGGCTAATAATTTAGATCAATCTTATTTATATTTGTATTATTCTTAATGGCTTTATTTTACCATCTAACATCTTTTTATTGTCTCTTGTTTTAATGTGTCACATTTTATCTTAAACACTTTGATCTGCATCTCTGATATGAAAGTGCTTTATAACTAAAGTACATTATATTATTATGTGTTTCAACATGCGATGGGATCATCCATTTAAAACGTGTTCTTTTTAAATTCTAGGCTAGCCACTTCCCCCTGTTTCAAGTACTTATGCTAAGCTAACCTACTAGCTGGTCTCATTACAGAAGACATGAGGTACACAGTGAAGCTCCTGAGAGCCTCCAGTGAACACAGCTCACTGACCTTCATGGGGATTTTGCAGCCATCACTTCCTCCTCGGCCCAGTTTGCCGTAGTCCCCGTCCCCCCAGGACCAGACCATGTCATCGTCCGTGAGACACAGCGTCTGGGCGTCTCCGCTTCCGCAGGCTACGTCGATGACCCGGTGACCCTGCAGAGCATCCACCTGGAGGAAGCACACAAACATCAGTGACTGTCTGAGGAAACAGTGACAGACATTCATGACTAGTGGTGTCGTGGACCGTTGTGGATCTCTAATCCAGACTGATCCTCCTCACAGTTCTACACGCATGTGAACCTCAGACCAACAGTTTAACGTTAACCATCACAGTGTAAATGAAGTTTTACTGACGATCGTTAGCGTTCTATAGAACATGAATTCAGCCGAGAGTCGAGTGACAGGAAGCGGTCTCTCACCAGTTTGGGTTTGAGCTGGTCCTCGCTGTCTCCGTGTCCCAGCCGTCCGTAGCGACCCTTCCCCCAGGTGAAGAGCTCTCCGCTGGCCGCGATGCAGGCGCTGTGAGCCCCTCCGGCCGCGATGTCCACCACCTCCACCCCCCTCAGGGACTCGATGACACGAGGACGGTCGCAGGGGCTGAAGACAAGAAAGAGTCGTGAGCATAGAAACTAGAGGCGTCTTCAGCGACGCGACGCATTCACAGGACTCATAAACAAAGAGATCGGCTGGCTTTATTTAAGGAAAGTCGTCTTTCTGCCGACTAATGAAAAGGTGAAATAAGTTATTACATTTTAAATAATTGATTTAAATCTGACCATGTTCCCTTCTTGTGGTACATTATTAGTTTTCATCACACTCAACATCATGTAGCTTCTTCTTAAAAGAGAAGAATTTGACCAAAGACGTGTTAAACCACAGCAGAGCAGTCGGTGCTGAAATAAAACGTTTCGATGAAGAAATGAATGGGATTGTGGATTTAGAGAATAAAAACAAGTCTTCACACTAGTCGTGTTTTCCAATTCAACTCTCAAGCAAATTATGAGTGAACTTTTTGAAATGAGGCGTGTTTCATCAACTGGTTTAGAGTGAATAAACTCTGCTGGTTTCTATATTTCACGACAGAGTAGAAGAAGAAGTCGAGGTTGTGAACCAGTGTTCATCAAGTGTTGAATCAAGTTTATTTATTATTTTTTTTATTTATTATACTATATTGATCCCTTTAAGGGGGAAATTTGTCTCTGCATTTGACCCATCCCTGTATATAGGGAGCAGTGGGCTGCCAATGACAGGCGCCCGAGCGCTCAGTGTTTTGCTCAGGGACACTACGACACGTGACATGTCCCAGTCGAGGATTGAACCGTTGACCTTCGTTGACCCAGACAACCCTCTTAACCCAGTGAGCCACAGTCGCCTTGTGAGCTTGTGTTGGACATGTTTCAAGTTGTCTGGAGAAGAAGACAATATAAATACTTCTCCAGGAAGAAGAAGACACTATAAATACATCTCCAGGAAGAAGAAGACAATATAAATACATCTCCAGGAAGAAGAAGACAATATAAATACTTCTCCAGGAAGAAGAAGACAATATAAATACTTCTCCAGGAAGAAGAAGACAATATAAATACTTCTCCAGGAAGAAGAAGACAATATAAATACTTCTCCAGGAAGAAGAAGACAATATAAATACGTCTACAGGAAGACGACGAGAGCAGAAACAGCTGATCAGTTAAAAGTTCTCTACTTCAGAATGTATTCTGCAAAGTGTTTCCATGATCGATTTCACTCATTAACTCTTTCTCAACAAAGACAAGTGAGGAGTTTTTCCTTTTGCACACAGCTTTTCTAATGCAACACTTCAGTATGTGCATAAAAACTGGTGAATGGAAACCCAACTAATGGCGTCATGTTGACATTGTGTGTGTGTGTGTTGTGTGAAAGGGTTTCATCTGATCCGGACCTGCGGTTCCCGTGACCCAGCTTTCCGTCCTCTGCCTCCCCCCACGAGTAGACTTCCCCCTCAGAGGACAGCGCCAGGCAGTGCTTCCCTCCGGAGTTCACGGCCACTTTCCTGATGAACACGTGTTGGATGGACTCCAGCAGAGTCGGCGTGGACACGGACTCCGTGCCTCCGATCCCCAGTCTGCCCCCAGCTCCGTATCCTGTAGCATAGAGCTGAGGGTCGAGACAAGATGTGCGTTAGATGCATCACGACGATGTTTCACATTTTCATGGGAGACAGATGGACAATTCTTGATCAATAGTGATGAAACGAACGTGTGATCCAACGGTTTACAGTTTGATCGTTAACCGTCAGAGTGTAGATAAAGTTTGATCGTTAAC
>NW_022281927.1:9099-9284 GCF_004355925.1 Anarrhichthys ocellatus | reverse complement strand
TCACAGCTATTAGTTTCTAGAGTTACCAGAGAGAGAAAACAAGCAGGCCCACGTTTGAGCTACAAGACCAGATGAAATTGGAGTCAATGGTGTTGGTCAACCCTGACCCAGTGTTAGCTGAGGCTTGTTTGGATGAAATGTGTGTGTGTGTGTGTGTGTGTGTGTGTGTGTGTGTGTGTGTGTGT
>NW_022281927.1:0-9089 GCF_004355925.1 Anarrhichthys ocellatus | reverse complement strand
TGTGTGTGTGTGTGTGTGTGTGTGTGTGTGTGTGTGTGTGTGTGTGTTGGGACTAAAAAGTAACAAGCTTTATTCCCTAACAATGTTCCACCATGCCCTCATTACACACAGGTTAAAGTGGCACTCGGCCCCGTCTAGACTGCTAAAGAGAGTACACACACACACACATACACACACACACACACAGGTGAGAATGGACTGTGGCACCGGTCTTACTGCTGACCAGGCCACCAGAGCTCAATCAGAAAACAGCGAGAGGTAGAGATTGAGATGACGTGTGGGCAAAAAAGTGTGTGTGTGTGTGTGTGTTGTTTCTTAATTGAATGCAATACGATCTAAACGCAGTGACTGACCGGCAGCCAAAAAGGAAAAGAAAAGGACTCCATAATAAAGAAAGTGTTCTGTTGTTGTAGCTTGTATTGTAGTTCGGGCTGTTGTTGTTGATGCTGCCTTTGCTGTAGCTGTTGTGACATGTTTGGTCGGATTGTCTGATGTTTTTTCTTTGAATTATCATCCTTTTGGGTCATCACTGGAAGGTATAGTGTCACACAACTGCAAATGTTGCGTCTGTGAGATGCGAGGAAATGCTTTATATCAAAGGATCAAACTTCCTTTCCCTTTCCCTGAGGAGAACCATGTGATTTTGCAATATTTACATGTTAAGTAGAGACAGTGCTCGACCAAATGCTAAACTAGCCGAACCAAGAGTCTCTTCAGTCAGTGAGGTGAGCGCAACTTATACAAATGTATTATATATTAAATGTATTAAATATTTACTTTACGTTCAAATGGAACTGATTCCACAATACTTTCCTCATAATAATTACAAAGAGATATAGTTCTTTCAAGAAACTTTCAGTAAACTATCAGCAATTATGGATCGTGAAACAAAGCATTTCCATGTGCCTACATTGCATCATTGCATTGTCAGCAAAAAGAAGTTCACAAGCCGTGTGGATGTTTCTTTTATGTTTCCTTAAAGGACTTTCTTGGGGACGTGGTGCGCTACAGTGGCAAATAGAAACAGACAGTTCAAGACATGCAGGACAGTCCAGGTGCACTCCCACGCACGGCCCCCCCACTATTTTGTCTCCCCTGAAAGAACTGTTTCCTGCTCTCCCTCCGTTGCACCATGGTCTATCCGTCTCTTGAGCTTCTCCCCTCACCCGCTGCGTGTCTCGCTCCTCGCCCCGCCAAAAAAAAACCTCCATTCCCAAAAACGTGATAATTAGCGTCCACTGAAGCACGGCAAAAATACGTTTAAGTGAAGGCAAGGTGGTGGAAACGGGGATTGGAAGTGCTGTTGTGTTGGGGGGGTTGGGGGGGGGGATTGGTGATGAGGAGATTGTGGCGACAACACACACACAAGGCTTTGCCCTGCTCCGCCACACTGTCAAATCTGTATTCACACACAAACACACACACACACACACAAATCTCTAATAGATTCTCGTCTTGACACTCAATTCCGTGGCGAGACGATCCCGCTTTATCCCTCCCTGCATCAAATATTTAAACACTTGTATTAGTGGCTGTGTCATCCCCTCAAACACCCGCAGCTTAGGGCGCCAATCTCCTCTCTCCTCTTCTTCTTTCTTTCTTTTCTGTCTCTCCTCCACACTGCTCATCTTCCACCTCTAATATCCACAATGTTATCACCTGCCTCCCTCCCCCTATCATTTTATATTTTCAATACTTCAACCTTTTTTTCTCTCATGAAGGAGTGTGACAGAGCCCATTGAGCATTTTTCCGTTGAATAGACGTTGAAAAGACGTCTACGCCCAACGTTGAAAAGACGTTCAGAATTGGTTCAAAAGTGAAAGTTTTTTCGCCGACTATTTGTAGACGTTGGTTCACGCTTAGACCAGATTTAAACGTGATTTGCAATACTGTAATTTTTCGTCCTCTACATTGTGCTAATAATAATATATCATGATTTAGAGGCTTACTAAGAAACCACATCCACATTAATCAGTTGAAAATCAGTATTGGACATCACGTTGATATCTGGTCTAAACATGAACGTTGAATCAACGTCTTTAAATAGTCGGCTAAAAAACTTTCACTTTTCAACATGATTTCAACGTCACCGTGTTTTAACTGTCAAAATGCTCTCAGATCAATATGTAGCAACTAAATACTTAATGTTAGTAACACATCAACAGTTTCCACTTACAGGACAAAAGACCAAGTGACACAGGCAACAGTTCATTTGTATTTATTAAGCACAATATGAATATAAACAACGTTCTTTATATAAAACCATAATCTCCTTCTCCTTCTTTAAATGTCGTTTTCAAAGCCACACAGGAGCCGGTTTCAGGAGATCTGCCATATTTTCAAGCTGGACATCTGTAAATAAAACAAGTATTTAAAATGTGTACAGCCCCACTTGCTGTCTGTAGTACTACGGACAGTAAGAAAAATACGGAAAATACACGTGTAGTTTACATGTGAAATGTCCTCTATTTTATAACGTTGGGCTACAGGGACAGCCCACAAAGAAAGTGTCTCCAATATTAACTAACACACGTCTATGTTTACCTTCGTAACATGCTAACACTACAAGCTAACATGCTAACACTACAATTGCTAGCAGCCTCGCCACCATGATGAGCATAACATGATATTAATGGTATGGTAATGAGTCCGTGCGCATGCGTGTTACAGCAGTAAACACAGAGTTGTATTTTACGTGAACTTACGTGATTATACAGACATAATGTGCTCTGCTCTCATTGCGATGTCCTGGGAGCTTCTTGTTGACAGCACACAGTCTATAGTTCCATATTTAAGTTTTGTATGAGACATTGAATGCGTTGAAATAACGTCTTCGTGTAGACCACATATCACCGGCCAGCGTAATATGATTTTGGAGAAATACGTTTAAAGTAACCAAAATCGCGTCTCTTTCAACCTACAACTGAACAAACCATCAATATTTTAAAACAAATTGGTGTTTTGTGACACGTTGACATTGTCACCGTAATTTAGCCGGTTCAAAAGACGTTCAGACCCCAAATCAACGCTTTTTCAACCAGAAATCAACGTTGAAATCCGGGTTAGTGCTCACTGGGTAGTTTCATAGCGTGCAAGTTTTATTATCAACGATCAAAAACAGTTTACTCTCCTGCATGCACCTGTATTAACAAGGCAGTCTTTCAGCAATCTAACAGCACCATAAATTACATTTATATAACCACAAAATCACATTTCTCCCATTGTTTTAGGGTGATATGGTCATAAAATATGAATTTGATTCTCTTTGAAAAACCTCAATCAAAGCTTTGCATGTCAAAAAAAAGACATTGGAGGTGGTGGCAGGCGGGGGCCGGGAGAAGGCGGCGGGGAGAAAGTGAGTCAGGAGCAGACTGATGAGTTCAGATCAGAGCGGAGGAGTGGTGGCTCTCCACAGCAACAGCTGAGACAGCATCTGTCCACACGAAATGATAAAATGATAACCAGCCGGTACTTCTGGTGCCGACTAGCGAGGGAAGCAAAGTTGAATCGACTAGTCAGTTAATCGCACACATCCTTAACCGTCCGTACATAATAAACACGGACTAAAGGTCCAGTGGTGAAAGGTCGACAGAGATCTGCACCGTTGAGAGAGTCATCATTGCTGTCAGAAATAGGCTGAACAGTTCACACATTTACCACACAAATTCTTCAACGCTTAAATTCACCGTAAAATGAAAAAAAGCTTTTCCAAGGACCAAACTTTTTGCTGACATACTGACTTTTTAATCCGAAAGCAGTGACGGAGTGTAGGCTACGCATGTATTCACAAAACCTTAATACTGTCATTTTCTACTACATACATACAGCATAGAGACACTTTTCCTTCCTAGGAGGTTAATTAAAAAAGTCCCAATCTTTCTGTGCCGACATGAATCAAAACTCCTCTGAGCAGCGGGGAGGAATGGAAGTCTCTCCATCCTTTCTTTCTTCTCCGTTTGCAAGACTGCCTTATTAGCTCTGCAGCTTCTTGTCCTCACTAGATGAAGACCCGGTCATTTTTAATGTTTGTCCGTACATGCCTGTGAGTGTGTGTTGTGTGTGTACGGGGGAAGCCACTTCACCTCCCTGAGCATCAACTGAGCATCTCTCCCTAGTTTGTGTCTAATGAGCGATGAGCGCAGCACAGCCGCTAATGACGCATCTTTGTGTGCGCATGTTGCTGTATACATTACATGTATGTGTGTGTGTGTGTGTTTTAAGCGAGGCGCTTGTTAGCAGTGTGGGTGTGTCCTGAAGTAGCTGGTTTCGATGCGTTCCTGATGTAAGGCACCAGAGGTCGCGGGGTCAGGCCAATTACTTCCTGGTTGAGAGCTGTCTGCTCTTTGATTCGCCGATTCCAAAGGTTGCCGTGGTTCTGAGGGTTCTGCTCGGGATGTGGGGGGTCCGCTGAGCCCCGATTAAGGAGGTGTTGATTGGAGCATGTTGTTCGGACCATGTGTGTGTGTGTGTGTCTGCAGGTTGGTGTGTGTGTGTACAGTAAGTGATTGCATCTGTGCTAATTTGCCACGCATCATTTCATTGTATTGCGCACGGCTACACTTTACATGACACAATAAGAACAACTGGAGATTTAACATTGGACTTCAACCACCATTTTTTTAAATATTATTTTTTTGTTACTTTTCTGGGAAAAAAAGTACATATTAAGTGCACATCATCACAAAATGTAAGTTTTACTTAAAAGAGGAAATGAAGTACTAACGTTGTACCATTTTGGTTTTCACTGCAGGGCTACAAAATGCATAAAAGTGGGGCTACAAAATGCATAAAAGTGGGGCTCCATTACAGCCTGAATCCATTCTGCAGCAGTGTCTGTGGTTCGTTCACATGTCTGGTACAACAGCAGGACAGTTGAGTGTCTCCTATCTAAAAAAAAACTGAAGTGAAGGTAGTGTTGTCTGCAGCTTACTGGTAACAAACAGGCTCGGTGGTGAACAACACATTGTTCAGTTCTCCGTGATGTTTACCGGCTTTATAATATGTAGAAAAGTAACTGATAGATATTTAAAGAAGTGTGTTGAATTTGGTGTGCTGTGTGGTGGGTCTACTTTATGTCGATGTAAAGAGGGGTTCATGTGGAATTGGAATAATGACCTTTGGTGTGTCGTAACCGTGTTAGTGCTCCAGGTCCAAGACAACACTAAGCTACACATAATCTGTTCTGAACTACAGAACAAGGTGTAACTACTGTAACTGTTTGACTTTGAAACGATACATTATTGTACCAACACCGCTCTACCTCACAATGAATCAATTCATATTGGTCTTCCTGTCATTACTGTTTTTTTCCACATTTCACATCATTACTACTGGTTGTATATATGATTACTGTGATTATTGTATGTGTACCGTTCCTCAGTGTGACTGTCATCAGGAACGCAAAAAAAAATTGCTGTGAAATGAGTTTTGGTGTGCACACACACACACACATATCAGTTTGTGTGTGTGTGTGTGTGTGTGTGTGTGTGTGTGTGTGTCATCTACACAGCGCAATTTGGCGTGTGTGATGAGGTATTGAACTGGGCAGCTTCTCACTGGGCTCGTTTCGCTTGTCATAAAACACACTCCCTTTATTGGCCTGGCCATTCACACACACACACACACACACACACACCAAGCACTTAGTGCCATGCCCCCCCTTAATCCACTTCGAACAGAACAATCTCCTGGGTTTTGACTTGTGTACTTGTGTACTGTGTGTGTGTGTGTACTTGTGTACTGTGTGTGTGTGTGTGTGTGTGTGTGTGTGAGTGTGTGTGTGAGATGACCAGGATCAATGGCGTGTTGTTGTCAGGAAAGCGTGTATTTAAAGTACAGGGCAGTCCAGGGAGCAGGAAGATGGAGAGGGGATGGGAGGAGGTGGAGCGGGAGAGGGAGGGATGACATATTTAATGCTTAATGTTTGCTCTACTTGCTGTTAAGTAATGATTCCCATGTCCACCAAACCCCTGGAGGGGAAAGTTGTTCATGTTCACAGATCAGGACCGGAGCGTCTGAGAGAGAAAAAAAACACATGCGGGATTTATTTTACAATACGTTTGCTTCAAGCACTTCTTTAGGAATATATACGGCACACTGCTTTAATGTCCGACACATAACTTATCGCCCGCCTAGTAGGAACATGAGTAATGGGATTTCATCAACACACGGAGTATATTGAAGCAGTCAAAAAGCTGACTTTTTAAAACGCTTAAAAAGACTCAACTTTTCAGGAAAGTGTCAAGTGATGTCCGCCATCTTTTATAAAACACCATGAGAGACAAGCACATGGGCATGATAGGATTGGCCCGGTGGGTGGGCTGTACAGTACGTCACATATGTCACAAGAAGTGATTGAAAAAAGTGATCTGATGCTGGCGTGTCATGATGAAAGAAGAAAAAAAAAAAGTAGAGGAGGTCAGTAACCTGAAGCCCTTCAGGGGAGGGGGGGGGGGGACTGATGGATGAATGATGAGCTCACAACATGAGAGACAAAAACAATCCTCTGACATCGGTTGCCGCGGTGACACGGATGCGACACACTGACGAGGGTTTTCTAATGAGTGCCTGTGACAGACTGGGTCTGTTCTGCAGATGTATTGCGACTATCTGTCATGTCAGGTATTTTAACGGCTTCGGGGGTTTTGCTGACACAGCATGTTTTACCGCTTTAAGTGCAACGCAATTAAACCCCCGGTGACGTTTAAAAAGAAAAAGTGACAAGATGTGTTTGTTGTGCTTACGCTGATTTCTTTGGGACTCCATCCATATACACATATACATGTAAATATACATATAGCATTACAAATATATATATATATATAAACATGTACTTGTTCTCCCAGTATGAATTAAGTACATTGTTTGCCATATTCTTTCAAGATGCTAAAACCACCCATAAACAAGAGGAAGTAGCTGTTCCACTTGAGAATTGTGCATATTGTAATGCCAACTTTCCTAGCAACCCCCCCCCCAAAAAAACAAAGGATTTTAACACCAAATAAAAAGAGGTATTTACTACACCAACAAGCCTTTAGAGCCATTCAAGCATGGGACATAACATCCGTGTAAGACGTTTTCGGAGGGTTTCATTGTGTTCGGTACACACTTAAAGAAGCGTTGCAGCAGCAAGTCAACAATGGAAGAGGGAGTTGTGTAGCCATTTACGTGAAGAAGACATAGAACTTTACACAATTTTCTTGCTTCCTGAACTGTTCAATTTGTTTTGTACGAGTATGATTGATTTACAGTATTCCCTTAAAGTCATAGTGCCTACTGTATGCTGCTCATCTGTTCATCATAGTGCTCTAAAGCAGAGCAGGCAGAAGCAGTATTGCATGTGTTTGGTGTATTGAACGCTGAGAAGACGAGAAAGACAACAGTCCCGCCTGCCTCATGGTTGCTGCATACACACTCTGGGATCAACAGCAGGCCTGAAGATGGCTGTTCACACACACACTCACACACACACACACACACACACAGACAGCTATGTGCGCACATGTGCCTGTAAACAGACTTTTTTAGACCTCACATACTCACAAAAACAAATATATACATACCAGTAGGCACACAATGATATTCCTACACACACACACACACCTGCACATGTCAACACAGGTAAAAATACATCTTCACATAGTGCACTATAAGATGGCATATAAATGGCATGTGTGCACCTATATGCAGACAAAGAATTGCCAACACATACACATACATACATCCCAGACTTTCCTCTCCAACGTAGGTCTACCCCCCCTCACTGCTGAGACGGGGCCATTCATCCATCCTTGCTCCCTCCCTTGGCGCCTACCGCTTTATTTATTTATTCACTGGCTCACGGCCGGTTTGTTTTTTAAGCAAGACAAATTGAAAGGAATAAAAGTCCAGGCTTGTACAGGCTGCTGCTCCTATCGCCTTTGTGTCAAAAGGCAGCACACTGGGTTATGAATCACGGTGCATGCGAGTGTGTGTGTGTGTGTGTGTGTGTGTAGGTAGTTAGTCCTGTGTGTTCTCCAAACCTCACAGCCGGCGGCTTTTCAGAGGGGTTGGTTAGTCTGTAACTGCTACACAACGAGCTAAGCTAAAGTGAAACTACGCTTATACCCCCCCGCAGCTAAACAGGGTCACTGCAAAGCTTCCATTAAGACCAGGGCAACGGTTTTATATTACACCACACCAAATTCCATTCTCAAATTTAAATCTTTAAAAAGGTTCCTTTTCATATTCTAGTTACTTTACTTTTAGTTACATATCGGCATAAATTATATCCACTGCACAGCATTTTTTTTTTTTGTTAACAGTGGTGGAGAACACCAGGAGCCAATGCCAAGAGTTGAGCTTCCATTAAAACTAAATTATGACCGTTGTGTTCACTTCATGCTGCATTAATCAGAACACACAACGCAGAGTGGCCTCCAAAGTTACCCCATCACTGGCAGATGGCAAACAATGTAGCATTTAAAAAGCACTTTTTTTAAATGGAGTGCGGCGCAGCGGGTCTACGTTACATCACTTCCATTAAACATCGCGGTTATCTTCTCCTTAGTTGAGTGTATGTTGGCTAAAAAGCTAAAGTCAGTCAAACAGTCTTGTGTTATTACAGACATTTGAACTCACACTTGCCTTGTTCACGGCCAAACGGCGGTACTTTGCAGCAGAATGAATACAGGGGAAACACAGGCGTTACTTTTAGATTGTTTTGGGGGCTTGTCTGGGGTTCCCCTCTACCTGGCGGCCTGTACAATTAAAGGGGAAGCACTGTATGCTATGGGATGGGATAGTACATGGCCCTGCAGGACCCTGGCCTGATGAAGCAGTCTAGTAAATGGATGATAGTCCTAATTAGCAACACATCCTCCTCCTGTATCACTTGATGTTCCCCCTTCGTGTTGTAGATTTTACCAGAGCAACGGGCCAAGAGAATAAAAAACAAACACAGAATTAATATTTGTTTCACCCTGATGATTTTGTCGTATCATGAATTAAAACAAGTATTGCACTTGCAGGAGCTTTTAAAAAAAACAATGTGGTCACCCAAAACACACACACACACACATATAGACAGCATCTTAACCACAACCTTTAT
>NW_022281926.1:1423-9183 GCF_004355925.1 Anarrhichthys ocellatus | reverse complement strand
TTTGTGTTGCACTGTTTTTGGTCCTCGTACTGACAAACCTTCCTGTTTTTTTTTAATCTGCAGAACTGCTGCGAGCTTTATTGTGGCCCTGCATCTCAAAATGTATTGACCCGAAGTGATATTTGCTGCAGTGACACGATAGTGTTTGATCTGTTGATCAGAAAACAATGATATTCAGTTTCTCAGAGTGAAAGGTGACGTCTTCAAATGTCTTGTTTTGTCTCACCAACAGTCCACAACCCCCAAATATTCAGTGAACATTGACATAAAACAGAGAAAAGCATTAAATCCTCTCACAGAAGAAGGAACAACTGGTATTCTCGACCTTTCTCTGTCTGTTCTCTCAGCTTCTTAAGTGCATATAAATATTTTAGTCTCAAGATGATACAAAGAAGATGATCAGGATGATGATGTTAGTGGCTGTGGCTATGAGGATGTTGACAGTGATGATGATGATGATGAGCTCTCATACTTTTCTATGGGGCTCCGTGTTGTCAGTGCAGAACATCTGCCTCACGTAGCTGAGAGAACACGAGGAGCGCTTGTTCACCATCAGCACCAAGAGTGACTGGTGCTTCACTTAGCCTGCATGTCACTTTGAGGAGCAGCGCTCGAGTCCAACTGAGCGATTAGAGCATAGCTCATTGTTGCTGAAGAACGACTCTATCTGCCTCATTCAGTGATTTATAGTTCCAGTTTTTTTGCTTTCTGGGGCTTTGAAAACTTATTTCCCCTGTAAATATTCAGCTAACGCTTTGTGTCTAAACTATTTTACATCTCACTCCTGAGTTGTTTTGCCTTCAAGACAAATTACTGGGCCAGTGATTTGAAAACAACCAAACTGACCCCGGTGAATAAGTTCAAGTACTTTTGGTGGAATCTGTTTCGATTACAGTCCACTGCCTCTTTGTATTATGAACACCTCCTCGGATACTGTTTAATCAGAAGCCGCTGTATGTAGCAGCCATTTGTCAACACAGTGCTCCCTCCTACTGTTCACTGCTGCACACATTTTCCTCTTCATCACAGCACAATGTCATGAACTGAGTGCATATTTCTCTTGGATGGGGTCTTTACTCAGTTAACCAAAGGCTAACTTGCTAATTTGATCTCAGGCTACCTGCTGTGTTTGCCCTTGAGGAAGGCAGTGGTTTAAAACCAGGGAGTTACTGCAGATTTTTGGGCAGTGAATATGTGTTTGACTCCGTAAGTGTGTGCCGATGTGTGCATGAATGGCTTCATGCATAGATGCATGCATGTACAGCACTGCAAACGTCAACGTCAATAATAAACACGTAGTTGAATCAACACCTCTCTGAAAGTTTTTAACAAAAACTAAACATTCATATCTGGTAGAGCTGTTGTAGTGGATTGTATTAGATTATATAGTACCTAACAAAGTGACCAAGGAGTTTAAACTAACAGTAAAATGACTGAGTTGCTTATTTTACTGGTGGACATCTGTAATAAAACTAGCAGAAAACATAATGTGCACCATTCAGTGAAATGGCTTCTGTCAAAAGCAAAATGACACTGTTTACAGTGTGGATTATATGCAAAACATAGCAACATTTATAATGTGTTTGCCACTTTGGTGAAACACCACTGTCAGATTGATGTAGGCTACATGTAAAACGCAAAAAGAAAACTAAGTTACAGCAATAAATACTGCATAACTTTATGCTTGTATGACAATCGTATGGTCTACAGGTTGAATTGGAGGATGTCAGTTCATCAGTGATATCATAGGTCCAGGATTCCATTCTAGAATTCTAGCACCACAACATGTTGTGTGGTTACTGTCTCTATTTTGACTCAAAAGACCTGTTGAGACCCTTGAGACAAGTCATTGACCATAAAGCTCTTATACTCAAGAAAATCAAGATGAGCGACTGGAACGAATCTTCACACATGTCAAGCTCAGTGTTTAATTCTCTCCGTCTGGAGGGAAGATTTTGCGACGCCGTCATCAAAGTCGAGGATGTAATGTTTGAAATCCACAAGGTCATCCTGTGTAGATGCAGCCCGTACTTCCAGTGAGTTGGCTATCTGAGAGAGAGAGAGATGTGTGTGTGTGTGTGTGTATATGTGTATATATGTGTGTGTGTGTATATATATGTGTGTGTGTGTGTGTGTGAGAGAATGTATTATCCTTCAAATGAGCAGAAAGTAATAGTTAATGATCAAGTCTGGGAGACTAATCACGATATGTGATGAATTACATACGTTCATGGAGCATTTGTGACAAGTTTGACAGAGAGGAGAAGATATAATATATCAGCTACAATAGTCTCTCAGGTCCATAGTAATGTGCTTTTAAGCAGATTAGTATTGAGTAATTTGTGTTCAGAAAAGTGACTAAATTCAACAAAAAAAAGTAATTACAAACACTTGAGATGGATAATTCGACACACAAATTGAAGGAAGAAGCTGTTCACTGCTGCACAAGATGAATTGTAGATGGTGATGAAACGGCTCCAGAGAGATTACAAAAGAAAACAAAAATAGCATACAAAATGTAATATTACATATTTGTGACATTTATTTGACAGTGACATTCTTACTGCTAGTTACACTCGGAATGATGTCCGGCGGTTTACGTACAATTTCCCTTTAATGCAAAATGGTGTAGTATGTTGATTTTGTGAATGCTTACTTAAAAACTTTATGATTGTTATCAATGAGACAATGAGAATGAAAATCTGAAGTCTGTTTCCAATCCTCTGCTCTGTGTTTATTCTGACCCGCAGGGATCTCTGGAGTCAGCCACCTCAAGACAAAAAGGTCTTCCACATACCCGGCCTGTCTCCGGACATGATGCAGTTCATCATTGAGTTTGCGTACACTGGCTTGGTCTCCGTGACGGAGGAAAACGTGCAGGAGCTGCTGCTGGCAGCCGATCAGCTCAACGTCATGGGCGTGGTGCAAACTTGCCGCGACTTCCTGGGCGAGCAGCTCTGCCCAAAGAACTGCATCGGCATCTTTCAGGTCACCGACACCTGCTTGTCCCCCGAGCTGCGGCTCAAGGCCTACCACTTCATCGTTGATCACTTTGAGAAGGTGGTTTTGTCCGAAGAGTTCCCGCAGCTCTCCGTGCAGCAACTCGCCGACATCCTCGATAGAGACGACCTCAATGTGAGCAAAGAGAGCGCGGTGTTCGAGGCCATCCTTCGCTGGATCGCCCACGAACCCGAAGTGCGAAAAGCACACATCGCAGTGCTCTTCTCTAGGGTATGTTAACCTTCTGTCACCAGATTTAGTTTAGACTTGCCTCTTCAGCATTTGGCTGAAGGTGTTATCCTAAATTGCAGTGGCGATCAATTAAACCACCATAGTCTAATTCAAGGTTAAGAGTTAAAGTGAGTAAAAGATTTATGTCTTTAGTAGGAACAAATGGGCTTGGTACCACAGTCAGGCAGAGAAAGTCTGAGTATCAAGAGGCCAACTAACACATAGTTGGTTTGGAGATTTTAAAGAAAAGTATTGAGAATCACCAAAATATAGAATGTCACCATCTAAAAGGGTTTAAAAATGGTATCTGAGTTTTGAATATTCAAGAGTATAAATGTGAATATTAGTCACAGGTAAAATGATTACAGAAAAGCAACAGAGGTCTGGACACTGGACTCGAGTACAGGCCATTGAGTTCAATTGAAAGATTGTGTCCTGTTTTTCTCTGTGTAGGTGCGACTGGTGTTGACGAGTAACGACTACGTGAGGTTGAACGTGATGTCCAATGAGCTGGTGAAAAACAACGCTGAGTGCCTGGAAATGGTCAGTTCAGCCATCGAAATCCTAAGTCCCATCATGAGGTTCAGACCCTCTGTGTCGCAGCTCCACAGCCCTCTCCCCCGCCCTCGCCTGCCTAACGCCATCCTGTTGGCCATTGGGGGCTGGAGCGGCATCAATCCAACGAACAGCATCGAGTCGTACGACGTCAGCACCGACCTCTGGATGCTGGTGACAGACCAAGACGAGAGTCCTCGCGCCTACCACGGCACCGCCGTCCTCAACGGGAGCATCTACTGCGTCGGCGGCTTCAACAAGGTCGAACATTCCAACAGCGTGCGCAGGTTTGACGTGAGCACGCGCACCTGGCACGAGGCGGCATCCATGAACCACCGCCGATGCTACGTGAGCGTCGCTGTGCTAGGCGAGTGCATCTACGCCATGGGAGGTTATAACGGGCACTCACGACTCAGCACCGCAGAGTGCTACAGGCCCGAGACCAACCAGTGGAGTCTCATCGCGCCGATGCACGATCGTAGGAGTGACGCCAGCAGCACGACGCTCCACAACAAGGTGGGTGAAGTGAACTAGAGTAATTCAAGAGAAACAGTACGATGGTGACGGGAACAATTTGATTTTTTTACCTGTTTGAAACGAGACTGCGATGTTGTGAAAATAACCAAATTGTAAGTTCAAGGTCCGCAATTAGTGTTTCTGGTTGAGGCTGTGTTGAAGTAACTGGCCAGAGAGTACTGTCAGACTAAAGGTATTCAGCAACCCCCCTCTGATTCTCCCCAGATTTACATTTGTGGCGGTTTCAATGGGGTCGACTCTCTGCAAACGGTTGAATTTTACAGCCCAGAGACCAACCAGTGGACAATGATCAGCCAAATGACCTGCCGGCGCACTGGAATTGGCATCGTTGCATATGCAGACCATGTCTACGCAGTAAGTACATGAAACAGTGACACACTAACTGTGTGACGTATGAAGAGATTTGGTCAGCGGTTGTTTTTAGACTCAGATGAGCGTTCTCTTTTGGCGAAGAATTTGGTTAAATCTCAATTCAAACGTCTCACCCTTCATTTTCACTTTTCCTCCCAAAAGGTTGGCGGTTTTGATGGCTCCGTCCATCAGAGCAGCGCAGAGGTCTACAACCCTAGGAGCAACACCTGGCGGCAAGTGTCCCCTATGTTGACTTCCCGCAGCTTCTTTGGTATCGAAGTGCTCAACAACCGGATCTATGTGGTTGGGGGCCATAACGGCCGCTCCTTCTACAGTAAAGTCGAGTACTACGACGCAACGAATGACGAGTGGACGGAGGCTCGTCACATGGATATTTGCCGCAGTGCCGTGAGCTGCTGTGTGTTGTCCGGGCTCCCCAACATGGATGAGTACGTTTTCCCCCGTGACTCCCTGTCCATTATCAGTTTGGATGACGTGTCTGTGGACTCTGAAGAGTCTTCAGAACACTTCTGAACAGTGCCGTGGTGCCATCATCCACCCGGCAAGACGTAAAGCATAAAATAAGAAAATAAATATTTCTTGTGCATTGAACTGCTGTTCCCCCAGAGATTTTCTTTTAACTTTTCAGTTTGTGCAACTTCTAAGTTTTATGTTCTGTGAGGGGGGTGCTGTGTTCCACCTGCAGACGCACACGGGTTGATCCAGAGTGCACCACTGCATCAATAATGCCTTAATACGACAAATACAAATTTTTGTGTTTCGCGCATTCAGGTTTTCACATCGGCCACCGTATTTCTCCTACTCGCTTGGCACAGCTTGAAAAAGTTTAGCTGGTTGCATCTGCATCCTCCCTGCTAGATGCCGGCGAATGCACAGAGTACCATTACATACATTGTATTCATATTTGAAATCACCTTCTTCTGACAAGTCAAAAAATTACTTTTCTGCAGTGTAATCAAAAACAAAATTGGTGTTACAGTATATCTAATATCAGTTGTCACATCATTTCGATACTCTTTTGTAGTACTCATCGGGTAAAGTATACAGCACTCACAGTACTGTTTGTTGACCCCCTTGAATAAAGCAACGACCCCAAAAGAAAAACTACCAATGGATCAGTTTGACCCCCTTCCTGTCAATACAGCTCCACGACTGAGACGTGTACATGATATCGCTTCACTGTGGAGAGGAGGAGTAAAAGAAAAAATAAATAAGTGATAAAGAAAGAGAGTGAGAGAGACATGAAAGATTCAGTCAGAATAGAAGTCGATGTTACATGACTTTCTGGTTGATGTGTCCCAAAATGTCCTCCAACTAAATTTGGACAAAACTGGGATTATTCAGGAGAAGAAAAGCGTGAATGACTTTAGTCTGTTGTCCTCTGTCCTCTCATTTGTGACTTCTTCTGAGAGAAGACAAGAAAAAGAGACTTGTCTGCTTTAAAGTTCTGCTTTCGTTGATATTCAATTTACTTGATTTAACGTTGTTTCAGACACGTAGGTCCATGTCAGATACAAATGATAAAATAGATACCAA
This sequence comes from Anarrhichthys ocellatus, assembly GCF_004355925.1. Classification (NCBI taxonomy): domain Eukaryota; kingdom Metazoa; phylum Chordata; class Actinopteri; order Perciformes; family Anarhichadidae; genus Anarrhichthys; species Anarrhichthys ocellatus. Next base: position 2,952 of record NW_022281926.1, on the reverse strand, counting down.
ACTCGGCAGCTTAAACTCAAGGCACCATGTCCTTCATCACTCATGTTTAGTAACTTTGTGTGTGTGTGTGTGTGTGTGTGTGTGTGTGTGTGTGTGTGTGGTGTGCCTCCCTGCTCGGGCCTTATCAATGGGATGTCTGGAAACAGAAAGTGTGTCAGTCTTTGCGCGTCTGTCAGAGGAACCTTTAGGCTACTACAGCTTAGCGCTTATGGTAGTTTAGTTTGGTGCTTTCTGTTAGCTGGCAATTATGACAATTCCAGTTCTGGGTGTTCACCACTCGTTCATGCAGCTCATTGCATGAACTGGCCCTCGCAGGAAACCCTGCTTCCCCTCATGTGCAGTACCATATCACTGTGTAATCTCTCTGGCCTTCCTTCCTTATCCACTCTCACTCTTAAATGCTTCTCCACATGTTGGAGTTGCAGAGTGGAGATTGGTTGGAGGGCTGGGGGGGATGCACTCTTAATCTGAAATATGAAATCTGTAAATTTTGAAATCTGTATGCAGTTTGTTGGTGTTCCTGGTGGGAACACTGTTTTTATGGAGGGGGGTGTGACGACCCCTCCCTTCCACCAGGGGTCTGTGTCTGTTTCCTCTCAGGTTGTCTTGCAGGATGTTGATCAGCAGCTAACGAGCCCCACCTGAGCCTGCTGGGTTGGTCCCAGCTATAAAGGCTGCCCCTCTTCTTTGGCTGTGGTGCCTCTCTGCACCTCTCCTCTCTGACTCCTGTGTGGAGGACCTGGCTGGCTGCTGCCTTGTTTTGTTTGTTTATTTAGTTAGTTAGGTTTAGTTAGTTGTACTTTAAATAAATGTCTATTTATTACTTTTATCACTCGTCTTGTCTCCCTCATGTTACGACTTTTTGAGCCGGGTCGTGACAAGGATAACAGAATCTATCACCGTAGGATGGTCTTAAAATGCTAAACGTTATTAGCCTTGCAGTTCTCTCCTGAACGCAGTCACTCGAAAAGAAGGATTTCACATCCTGCTTCGCTCTTCCTCTGGAGTACAGTGGCTTTAGTGGCAACATCATTGTTCCCACTAGGTCAGTCACTTATAAAACTATTGCTGGAATAAACAAGTGTGCTCACTCCAATACATATTGGCTGTGCATGAAAACAAAAATACGTAGCACACGTGACAACACATTGGTGGGCATCACACTCACAACATGTTATCTTTGTGCTAATCACAATTTGATCACTTGCGGGTTGCACTATCCAGTCCCACACAAAGTTCTCGCTATTGCCACTCCAGCGACACCAACGAACAATCCTGTCAGTAGACCTTTGGCATAGCGAAACCACCAACGCCTGGTCTGAGTCTCAGCAGCTGGAGCCGGCAGCTGCTGGTCATTCATTTGGACCGACTTGACATCGTTATCCCGCTTAGCCCTCTTTAGACGCTGCTCAAGGTAAATAATTTGTTGCGACTTGACATCATTGTCATGCCTAGCCCTTTTTAGATCCTGCTCAAGGTCATTCATTTCGTCCGACTTGACATTATAGTCATGCTCGGCCCCCTTTAGA
>NW_022281926.1:0-1413 GCF_004355925.1 Anarrhichthys ocellatus | reverse complement strand
TCTTATCCTTTAGACGCTGCCCAAGGTCATTAATTCTGTCCGACTTGACATCACTGTCATGATGGAGCGCCTTTAGATGCTGCCCAAGGTCATTAATTCTGTCCGACTTGACATTATTGACATACTGGAACTTCTCTAGAAGCTCCTCAACGTAATTCAATTGGCCCCAATTGTAATCACTGTCACACTTAGCCTCCATTACAAGCTGCTCAAGGTCAAAAATTTTGGCCGACTTTGCATGATTGTCAAGCTTAGCCTCTTTTAGACACTGCTCAAGGTCATTAATTTGAGCCTGATACATATTTGTCTTTCCTTCTTCCATTGTAGGCCTATATTGTTGTTGAAATGTGATAAACTTGTCTTGCCTTGCCTTACTGGTGTCTCTTGACAGTCCGGAATAACTAGTTTGGAGAAATGAAGTCTGGGGTATAGTTTCTTTGCCTTTCATCTGGACAAATGATTCTGTCTTTGATCTTTGTGTGACGTCATGCCATTCTATGCGCCAGCTGTCAATCCAGCGGGAGGCTCCGTTTGGAGACCGAATGCGTCCGAAAGGCTCCGACGAGGCTGTCCCATTTAGAAGACTCCTTCCAATGTATAAATACAGAAATTAATAAATAAAAGAATAAATAAATGCTGAAATGAGTAAATGAAAGTTGATACTGTAACAGACTGTCTCATGTTTGTCGTTTCTGGTGTTGACTGTTAATATGTCCCTTGAGGGTTGCCGTAGCAAAGGGGAAACTCCCGCCTCTGGCTAAAGAAAAAAACAATAATAAAGAGAGTAGCCGTGGGCTGATACACAATCTAATCTCCCGACTCCAGTTCTTACGGTATGATAAGTGCAATACACGAACCCAAGACGCTCGGTTACAATACCTAAACAGGACGTAAATGAATAAATCTATTTCTACATTTCTGTATTCCTTCATTTATTTATTTCTGTATTTCTGTGTCCTATGTTTCATGAGGTAGGCGGTCCGAACCTCATTCTTAAGCAGGATTGGTCGAGTAGGGGAGCAAGACAGAAGCAACCGATTCCTAAACAAATCATCCCTGCAGACTACGTCAAAAAACTATCTAGCAGCACCGATGGCTTCGACCGGGCGGCCGCTGGCAGACCTGCTGCGGGATGTGGCTGACCATTACATTACATTACATTACAGTCATTTAGCAGACGCTTTTATCCAAAGCGACTTACAAGAGTCCATCACATTTCTACACCGTAGGCACAGCTACGGGAGCAATTTTGGGGTTAAGTGTCTTGCTCAAGAACACATCGACCAGCTTGAGAACTGTGAGTTTCTTTTGTTTAAACGTATAAGCCTCATAACAACAGCAGTTGTTTAGCTAAATACTGTTGGTCAAAGTGCCAATATACTCTATTAAACTGAACTAGGCAGCCATGTGGCG
>NW_022281925.1:0-9183 GCF_004355925.1 Anarrhichthys ocellatus | reverse complement strand
TCAGTGTCCCGTCAGGTAGACCTCCTCCTCAGTGTCCCGTCAGGTAGTCCTGGGTGGAGTCTGAGGCGAAGGAGTCGGCGTCCTCGTTGTCCGAGTCCTCGCTGCTGTCGTCGGCGGCCGGCTCACCGGACAGCGCGATGCGGGCGTAGTCGTCGGTGTCGATGGACTTGCAGAAGTGGATGGCGTATTTGAGCTTCTCCTCCAGCACCTGTTTGCACGAGTACCTGGGCAGCTTGAGCAGGAAGAAGCAGGTGTAGGACTCGGGCAGGAAGTGGTCGGGAGGGTTGTACTTATCCAGCACCTGCAAGGGGGACAGAGAAGACGGCGCTCTGAGGTCTCCATAGGCTGCTTTTATACTGCTGTGTTTAAGGGGCTACTCCGTACGGAGGCTCCATGCAGACCAGACTAAAGGACCCCTGTTAACCCTTTACGATGGCTATAAATCCAGCTTTAGGTTTTCCAGCACAGGAGCCTCCAACATGTGTTAATGTGAGACTTTGGTGAATTTGAACAGCTACACCCTCCGGTTCTTTAAAGTGAAGTCAAAGCTTCATGTAAAGCTGCATTCTCTCTACTGACCACCAGGGGGCGACTCCTCTGGTTGTATCGAAGTCTATGAGGACATTTGAAGGAACTGAATGCAGTGGTTTCTACCTTCATACTTGCACTTCATACCTGCACAACAAAGTCCCGCCCCCGGAAGTCGGCGATGGTGCGCGGCAGACGCGTGCGCCCCCAGACGAACCTCAGGAAGAGAGACCGCTCCGTGTTGGAGAAGGACTCCATCACCTCCCAGAACCACTGGATGAGCGACGACGTGGGCTCCACCCCTTTATACGTGGCCACGGACTTCAGCAGGTGGAGCGGGATGTCTGGGCTTCCACACACCTGAGGACAGAGGGCGGGGGACTTACTAAACCAGGACACAGCCGGAGGACACAGAGACAACGACAGGTAACAATCAGCTCTCACTGACCATCGTCTCCAGTTCGTATCCGGTGAACAGAGACAACAGAGGGACGGGAACTACTCGAGCCATCCCCTCTCTGACCGCCGACACCTGCTCGTCAAACTCATGGAGCCTGGGGGGGGGAGACAGGACATTAAAACACAACCAGAGAGAGAGTACGTTCTGCTGACTCGGCTGATTCTCTCACCTGTAGTTAATAGCCAGGCGGACGTATTCTGCGCGGTTCTCCAGGGTGATGTGTGAGTACTTGGAGCTCAGCTGGATGTCTTGTCCGCTGGCGTTGGGCACCGTGAAGGGAAGCGTCATGGCCTCAAACTCCTCCGCTGTGGCCTCGTTGTCCCGGATGTACATCAAGCCGGGAATGAAATCCTTATCGACCTGAGACGTTACAGAGAAGAACGTTAAAACAGGAGCAGTGTGAGATTTAGTGACATAGACGTCTATGAGAAAATGACTCTACTTCTCTCTTGATTTATTACCTCAGTAAACATTGTAAACATGAGTTTATGGTCTCAATCTCTAGTTTCAAGTCTTCTTCAATACAGCATGATGTTCATTTAGTACATTATGGTCCATTTAGAGTCACACAGACCATAAAGCAGGGGATGCTTTAGGGCGGGGCTACACAGTGATTGACAGGTCTCTACCAGAGACGTATACGGCGTCTCTACGTCACTCCTCCTCAGTCCTAATATGGTCACTTCCTGTTCACTGGTTGCAAAAAAACCAAGATGGCGACGGCCGATAATATCTCACTGGATATTAATAACTTTATAACGTGCTGATCTTAAGATATCGGGTGTTGTGCTATTACTATATTTAGTGTTAAGTAGCATACAGTTCATAGTTTGTGTCAAGCTAACGTTAGCTTGTGTGTGTGTGTGTGTGTGTGTAGTTGTGTAAATAAAACACAGATTCTTAGTTTCAGGTGATTCTACACTGATTAAAACATAGTACTTATAGAATAGTATATTGCGTGTCTGCCATTGACTCCTCTGGATGTGACCCTCTGTCTCTTTAATGTGTCCTGATGACCCAGAGCATCACCTGGTGGAAACATTCCTCTCTCTTTGTGCGTGTTGGAGCCCTCGTGCTGGCGTCACAGCTCCCGTGAGCTCCTCGTCTCTAACATTTATAATATCTCAAGGGCATAAAACAAGACAAGAGCAGCTGTGTGAAGCCTCTCCAGTTCTCTCTCAGCGACGGTTCAGGAGCTCATGATCTCAGCGTGAGGGAACAGGAGTGGACTCACAACAAAAGCTCAGATTGTGGATCAGGACTTCTTTGGCTTGGAGTGAACGAGGATTTGCAGGAATGAGTTTCTCACAGAGGAGCTTAAGGTTTAATCTGAGCAGGAATGTAAAGGAATGTGTTCTCTCTGCAGGTTCTAATGCAGATCATGAGGCAGTTATGGTGTCCAGCATGAAGAGAGGAAGTTCCTCACTGTAGCTGGAAGTTAAGGGACCTTAGTTTGCTTAATTCCCTGATGGATCATGTCGATTTGATCCCACAGAGACTCAGGAGTTGAGCCGAGCTGGCGTTGACGTTTCATCATTTGTCCTATGAATGCTTTCACATTCCTGCAGAACATTCGTACGGGCCTCAGTTTCAGCGGATTTCCGCCTGCAGAAATTCCTGATTGACCAATTAAATCCTTTGTTCCAACAGAATGTCTGAGAACAGGGAGTTCCTTTCTCAAAGCCTGGTAACGTGAGATACACACAGCGACCAAATAAAGGACGATGCGTGGCTGGAGCTGGTGATGTAGCTCACTAACGTTATGTGTTGGCAGCCGCAACGTTAGCCGCAACGTTAGCCGTAACAGTTAGCATCAAACTTGTGTACCGTTTCATGTACTGTGTAGTTGACGTTAACTCTTTTAGAGATTCTCTGCCTACAACGGAACAGGAACACGTGAATAATTCACACCACAGTTTGATATTTTCTCATCCCGTTGGTGAAGAACGGCTTTGATTACATAACTTTAAACGACACCAAATACATTAAAAACTCACCAAAACTATCTCTGAACTCTTTAACCAAACGACACATTGAGGCTGTTCTCTGTGATCTTCTCTTGATAACTAATGTCTGTACGTACATGCGTGATGAACCGTGATGCACAGTTACACCACCAGTGTGGAGCTCATCGTGGTGTACGTACCTCACTGAGGTCGGCGATGGTCAGGTTCATGCCGGCCAGCTGTTTCCACACCGGCTCGGCCAGATTCAGACTCAGGGGGCTCCCGGTCCGGATGGCGATGCCCAGCAGAACTCCTGCAGACGCAGCAGAGCCACAGATTCAAAGACCAGAACAATCACAAGACTGTCAGAGCAGAGATGTCTGTAATAAACCAAGCTCAGCAGTCCAGGTGTGTAAAACAAGCATGCATGTTTATTTAGGGTTTACTAGGATCACCTAGGAAGCGGAACATGCTCATGTGGAGGGCGGACTTGGCCGCCGGGTTGAGCAGGAAACAGTCCCGGTTGGCGCCCGACTCGTCACGGCCGTTGGGCGTGACGATGAGCAGCGGCGTCAACGCGTTCTGAAGCTCCTCGCACATTTCGGCGATGGACTCGCTGTAGCCTCCGCCGCAGTCGTCCACAGACTCCCCTGAGATGGAAAAAGAAAAGTTGTGCTTAAAAACATGCCGAGTGACGGGAAGCTCACTGCTAAAGGATGAGGAGTCGTCTCAAGACGTCCGAGACGTGATGTCTGAACACCAACCTACAAACTTGACCTTCCAGACGCGGTGAGGCAGCAGCAGACTGTCGGGGCTGAACGAGCTCATCTTAGAACACATCTGACCAAACACGGACTTGGTCCCATCCGGACCGGCCAGACCTCCTTTACTACGAGATCGCTTCACCTGAGGGGTGAAGAAGAGGAAGAAGAAGAAGGAGGAGAAGAGAAGAAAAAGAAGAAATGACAGTTTTGATTTGTTTCTGCGTTTAATAACTTCCTGCTACATAGACGGGAGGGGGGGGGGTCAGAGTCTTGAACCGAGACGATGTGGAGTCAAGTCTACAAGTCCAGGAACCTCTACAGACATATACACACACACACACACCACATAAAAATCCTCTTATGAAAGACATCACATGTTACACTCACAGTGAGGAGGAGGAGGAGGAGGAGGAGGAGGAGCAGGAGGACTCAAGTATTTCCTACCTGTATCCTGTTGAGCTCCACCACCGGTCCATGCTGTCTGTCTCGCACCATCGTGGCTTGAACCACCTTCCTGAACGCTGCTTCCTGTTCACAGACAGATAACATTTATTCTTCTTCTCTTCTTCTGCCAACACACGAGCACAACCGACATCACGACGTGTGGAATGATGGAGAACGTTGTGCTGTGACTTCCAAGAGATTCGTCCAGACATTTCATTAAAATCACAAAAACGTCCACACACGGGTGTGAAGAGAGCTCAAACACGCTCACTGTTGAGCCCGTACTGATGGGTCACTTTAACGTAGAACAATTATTTAGTTTAAAAGGTTCACGAGACTCTGGACTTTGGGCCAAATGGGAATTTTGATAGCGGGCACGGTTTTCCCAAAATCTTCAGGAAAATAAAGGGACCGTCTCAGATTTAAAATGGGTGTGTATTGGACGGAATGATCGGTTGAAAGTCTTCTGAAAAAGATATTCTAAACTTGCTCACTTTTACCAACACGTAGTTAAACTTGCTGGTCTCTGACACGCGTCTATGAAATCAAAACAGACTTACACATTTGACTCCGTGAGCCTGAAAGAGACATGAACTCCATGTTTCTAGTGGCGTTAATGTGTTTCTGGGTCTGGCGGTTCGTGCTGTCTCACCTTGCCCTGAGAGATGAGGATGCCTCTGAGCGTGTCGAAGCCCACCGGGGGTCCGTGGCCCGTCTGGCCCAGCCGACCCTCCAGGTCGAACATGGGGATGCACGGGCAGAAGAGCTCGGAGATGTGATGCAGCAGCAGCAGCCTGTTCCTCAGGGCCATGATGGGGATCTCCTGCAGGTGGTTGTACTCCATGGGGACCTTGAACACACCAACTCAGACAGTCAGACATTTAGTTCAAAGCGACGCTTTAGCGCCATCTACTGGAAGCACGTGGGCGGAGACGTGATCACCTGAGCGGGCAGCTTCCCGGCGTTGGTGGGCTTGCTGGTGGACCAGGAGAGGGTGTGAGCGGAGCCACAGGCCACCCTGTTGATCTTCTTGCCCTGCAGCGCGGCCACCAGCCGGGGCCTCTGGATGGCGTTGGTGGTCCCGTCTCCCAGCTGGCCCTCGTCGTTGTCCCCCCATGTGTACACTTCTCCTGCAGCCCAAACACAAGCACAGGGCCTCCACTCAGCACCATGACATTCCTCTCAATATGACAGTATTCTGAATTTGATATGGAAACGTGTGGAATATTCAGAATCAGGCCTCGTTTTCTGATGAAGACGTGTGATATGTTGGTATAAAAGAGGGCGGAGCTGTAGGTCGTATTGTTGATGTATCCACCAACAATGTTCGAGACACACTCTCTATTCTTCTATTTAAATAGATCCCAGCTGACATAGAGTGAAGGCAGGGTTCACCTGGTCCGGTAGCCGGACTATCACAGGGCTGACATGTAGAGAAAACCAGTCACAGCTACGGGCAATTTAGAGTCCTCAGTTAACCTGAGCTGCAGAACCCGGAGAGAACATGCAAACTCCACGCAGAGGGCCCGTCTATCCCGGGAATCGAACCCGGGCCCCTCATGCTTGTAGCCACCACACCACCGTGCCGCCCATAAATTCATCTTCATTTGCCATCTAAACAGATTATTAGGATATATTGTCCTTTTTAGGAATAAGAGCAAAAAAGGGAATATTAAGTTCATGTAAACAACTTTAGAATAAACTGATCACACACACACACACACACACACACACAGTAAGATGTCTCCTACCGTCCTCTGTGCAGCACACACAGTGCAGTGACCCCGTGGCGATGGCGATGACCTTCTTCCCCTGCAGCCCCTGAACCTGTCGCGGTCGTCTAACGTGGTCGTCGGAGCCGTGGCCGAGCCGGTGATAGTCTCCTTTCCCCCTGAGGAACCACACGCTGCGTTAAGCTCCGCTGAGCCGACAACAACAAAAACAACGGTGACGGACGCGCTGTACGTACCACGTGTACACGGCTCCAGACTTGGTGAGAGCCACAGAAAACTGAGAGCCGCACTCCACTTTGACCACGCCGAGGCCCGTGAGAGAGTCGATCTGAAACACAAGGAACCAGTTCATCAGTCGTCATAGCGGAGCTCTTTTAACTGGTCTAATGAAACCGTCACAACATATTATATATTATTATTATTAAGAACTGTGCCTTAGAACCAAAACGAGGGTATAATCCATCTCCCAGTATCTTGTATTGGATGTTGAGGTTCTTTTACAGGTTTTGGGAGCGGCCTACGTCACAGATCTTCTGCTGATGGTTTTTAAATACACAAAAAGAAAACAGCCAATGCAGCCATTTTTAAACTGTGCTTCACAATGATAGAATACGCCATGAAGAGCGTTAACGACAGCTGAAGACCTATTTATTTAATCTGGCTAATAATTTAGATCAATCTTATTTATATTTGTATTATTCTTAATGGCTTTATTTTACCATCCAACATCTTTTTATTGTCTCTTGTTTTAATGTGTCACATTTTATCTTAAACACTTTGATCTGCATCTCTGATATGAAAGTGCTTTATAACTAAAGTACATTATATTATTATGTGTTTCAACATGCGATGGGATCATCCATTTAAAACGTGTTCTTTTTAAATTCTAGGCTAGCCACTTCCCCCTGTTTCAAGTACTTATGCTAAGCTAACCTACTAGCTGGTCTCATTACAGAAGACATGAGGTACACAGTGAAGCTCCTGAGAGCCTCCAGTGAACACAGCTCACTGACCTTCATGGGGATTTTGCAGCCATCACTTCCTCCTCGGCCCAGTTTGCCGTAGTCCCCGTCCCCCCAGGACCAGACCATGTCATCGTCCGTGAGACACAGCGTCTGGGCGTCTCCGCTTCCGCAGGCTACGTCGATGACCCGGTGACCCTGCAGAGCATCCACCTGGAGGAAGCACACAAACATCAGTGACTGTCTGAGGAAACAGTGACAGACATTCATGACTAGTGGTGTCGTGGACCGTTGTGGATCTCTAATCCAGACTGATCCTCCTCACAGTTCTACACGCATGTGAACCTCAGACCAACAGTTTAACGTTAACCATCACAGTGTAAATGAAGTTTTACTGACGATCGTTAGCGTTCTATAGAACATGAATTCAGCCGAGAGTCGAGTGACAGGAAGCGGTCTCTCACCAGTTTGGGTTTGAGCTGGTCCTCGCTGTCTCCGTGTCCCAGCCGTCCGTAGCGACCCTTCCCCCAGGTGAAGAGCTCTCCGCTGGCCGCGATGCAGGCGCTGTGAGCCCCTCCGGCCGCGATGTCCACCACCTCCACCCCCCTCAGGGACTCGATGACACGAGGACGGTCGCAGGGGCTGAAGACAAGAAAGAGTCGTGAGCATAGAAACTAGAGGCGTCTTCAGCGACGCGACGCATTCACAGGACTCATAAACAAAGAGATCGGCTGGCTTTATTTAAGGAAAGTCGTCTTTCTGCCGACTAATGAAAAGGTGAAATAAGTTATTACATTTTAAATAATTGATTTAAATCTGACCATGTTCCCTTCTTGTGGTACATTATTAGTTTTCATCACACTCAACATCATGTAGCTTCTTCTTAAAAGAGAAGAATTTGACCAAAGACGTGTTAAACCACAGCAGAGCAGTCGGTGCTGAAATAAAACGTTTCGATGAAGAAATGAATGGGATTGTGGATTTAGAGAATAAAAACAAGTCTTCACACTAGTCGTGTTTTCCAATTCAACTCTCAAGCAAATTATGAGTGAACTTTTTGAAATGAGGCGTGTTTCATCAACTGGTTTAGAGTGAATAAACTCTGCTGGTTTCTATATTTCACGACAGAGTAGAAGAAGAAGTCGAGGTTGTGAACCAGTGTTCATCAAGTGTTGAATCAAGTTTATTTATTATTTTTTTTATTTATTATACTATATTGATCCCTTTAAGGGGGAAATTTGTCTCTGCATTTGACCCATCCCTGTATATAGGGAGCAGTGGGCTGCCAATGACAGGCGCCCGAGCGCTCAGTGTTTTGCTCAGGGACACTACGACACGTGACATGTCCCAGTCGAGGATTGAACCGTTGACCTTCGTTGACCCAGACAACCCTCTTAACCCAGTGAGCCACAGTCGCCTTGTGAGCTTGTGTTGGACATGTTTCAAGTTGTCTGGAGAAGAAGACAATATAAATACTTCTCCAGGAAGAAGAAGACACTATAAATACATCTCCAGGAAGAAGAAGACAATATAAATACATCTCCAGGAAGAAGAAGACAATATAAATACTTCTCCAGGAAGAAGAAGACAATATAAATACTTCTCCAGGAAGAAGAAGACAATATAAATACTTCTCCAGGAAGAAGAAGACAATATAAATACTTCTCCAGGAAGAAGAAGACAATATAAATACGTCTACAGGAAGACGACGAGAGCAGAAACAGCTGATCAGTTAAAAGTTCTCTACTTCAGAATGTATTCTGCAAAGTGTTTCCATGATCGATTTCACTCATTAACTCTTTCTCAACAAAGACAAGTGAGGAGTTTTTCCTTTTGCACACAGCTTTTCTAATGCAACACTTCAGTATGTGCATAAAAACTGGTGAATGGAAACCCAACTAATGGCGTCATGTTGACATTGTGTGTGTGTGTGTTGTGTGAAAGGGTTTCATCTGATCCGGACCTGCGGTTCCCGTGACCCAGCTTTCCGTCCTCTGCCTCCCCCCACGAGTAGACTTCCCCCTCAGAGGACAGCGCCAGGCAGTGCTTCCCTCCGGAGTTCACGGCCACTTTCCTGATGAACACGTGTTGGATGGACTCCAGCAGAGTCGGCGTGGACACGGACTCCGTGCCTCCGATCCCCAGTCTGCCCCCAGCTCCGTATCCTGTAGCATAGAGCTGAGGGTCGAGACAAGATGTGCGTTAGATGCATCACGACGATGTTTCACATTTTCATGGGAGACAGATGGACAATTCTTGATCAATAGTGATGAAACGAACGTGTGATCCAACGGTTTACAGTTTGATCGTTAACCGTCAGAGTGTAGATAAAGTTTGATCGTTAAC
>NW_022281924.1:0-9185 GCF_004355925.1 Anarrhichthys ocellatus | reverse complement strand
GTTAAGACTGGTACTACTACTACTACTGTGTACAAGTACTACTACTATTAGACCTGTAGGGGGCGCTGCTGGATGTTAAGACTGGTACTACTACTACTACTGTGTACAAGTACTGCTACTACTACTACTATTACACATGTAGGGGGTGCTGTTGGATGTTAAGACTGGTACTAATACTACTACTGTGTACAAGTACTACTACTACTACTGTGTACTACTACTACTACTACTATTACACCTGTAGGGGGCGCTGCTGGATAAGACTGGTACTACTACTGCTACTAATACTACTGTGTTCAAGTACTACTACTACTATTAGACCTGTAGGGGGCGCTGCTGGATGTTAAGACTGGTACTACTACTACTGTGTACAAGTACTACTACTACTACTGTGTACAAGTACTACTATTACACCTGTAGAGGGCACTGCTGGATGTTAAGACTGGTACTACTACTACTACTGTGTACAAGTACTATTACTACTATTACACCTGTAGGGGGCACTGCTGGATGTTAAGACTACTACTACTACTACTGTGTAGAAATACTACCATTACACCTCTTCGTATGTTTTGTGTGTAACTAAAGCTGTTAGATAAATGCAGTAGAAGTACTTCAAATGTGTACTTAATGACAGTAAATATACTGTGATCTCTCCTCAGTACGCAGTGTTTCTGTCTCTGGTCTTCATGACCGAACTCATCGCTGGAATCTCTGGATTCGTCTTTCGCCACGAGGTTAAAATACACATTTATATTAGTGCTGGGCAACACGTTATTATCGCATTAACGCATTAATTAATTAACGCCGACAATTATTTTATCGCGCGTTGACGCAATTTTTTTTTATTACTAAGCGGACGTTTTTAACACAAGAACCGGGTAGCGAGCGGTGAACAGCTGTTTGTGTGGCGTCTCTTCCGTCTCTTCCTATTTCCTTCAACTACATTCTCCTGGGTCCAAATACCACACATATTACGGTAATCAGCATTGCATATGTGTCTGACCTAAATACCACAACAAGCAAAAGAGAAATGATTCATTTGAATTATTGTTTTAGAGTTTTTAAAGTGTTTTGTTTGTAATATGTATAATAAGCATCATTTAGTTATCACTACTGAGAATTTAACAAACATAAAAACATGATGTAGACAGGTTTGCAGTTTTCAAGGTGTATATTTAAATATCATCTCTTACACACATGAAGATAAAGTTGTGAACACCGGCTGAATATCTATGATCAGAATCATTATAACTGTGTTATAACTGCTCCTGTGTAAAGAGAATACTGCTGCTAACAAGAACCTGATGTGTTTAAAGTGTTTACAAACCAAATGTTATTGACCTTTTGTTCATATAGCAGCACTTTAAAATAAAAGTGCACAATACACTACTTTTGAATTCATTATTGAATTTTGCGCATAACAATGAGATTAATCGCGATTAATCACAAAAAAATCATGCGATTAATCGCGATTAAAAATTTTAATTGTTGCCCAGCACTAATTTATATGTATAAATATATAATATATATATATTATATTCACTTAAACACAACACTATTCATCATCTATGTGATGATCAAAGAGAAGGTCAGATTAAAGAGACGTTCGGATTAAAGGGACGTTCAGATTAAAGACATTCAGATTAAAGGGACGTTCGGATTAAAGAGACGTTCGGATTAAAGGGACGTATCGGATTAAAGGGACGTTCGGATTAAAGGGATGTATCGGATTAAAGACAAATTCAGATTAAAGGGACGTTCGGATTAAAGGGATGTATCGGATGAAAGGGACGTTCGGATTAACATGTTCAGATTAAAGAGACGTTCTTGTGACACTAACACTGTGTGTAACTGTGATTTATTTCAGATTAAAGGGTTCCTGTGACACTAACACTGTGTGTAACTGATTTATTTCAGATTAAAGAGACGTTCCTGACGACGTACAGCGAGGCCGTGATGAGATACGATGGACGAGACGACAGGAGTCTGGCCGTGGACGGAGTTCAACGTAGAGTCAGTGATTCATTCATGTTGGGTTCTAGAACTTTGGGGTTCCTCAGGGTTCCACTTTGGGTCCTCTACACTTTTAGAAATATAAAATATACATAATATGTCGTCTCAATGTTCCATAAACCATCAGAACTGTTGTTAAGATCCGGTTCTACGCTGATGATACACTGATTTATGTCATTTAAATGTGTTAAAGCAGACATGATCGTTCTCTCTTCCCAGTGTCTCTGCTGTGATGGTTTCTGTGGTTCTCTGTGTTCCCAGTGTCTCTGCTGTGATGGTTTCTGTGGTTCTCTGTGTTCCCAGTTGCTGTGCTGTGGAGTCCATAACTACACCAGTTGGTTGAGCTCTCTTTATTTCCCCGTCGGAGGGATTCCCTCCAGCTGCTGCGTCACTTTCTCCGACTGCAGCGCCGCCGACCTGAAGGACGCAACAATGGCCGCTCGTAAAGTCCACAAACAGGTCAGGATATACAGTACATGACATGACAGTAAAAGCATTCACTGAATGAAGTACTGAATGAACTGTGTCTTCAGGGTTGTTATGAGTTGGTGACGTCGGTCATTGAGGGAAACTTAGGAATCATCGCTGGAGTGACGTTCGGAGTCGCCTTCTCTCAGGTACAACACCTACACAGTACTCGTACACAGGAGTACCATCACAGAGACATCACAGAGACAGACAGCCAATCAGGAGTGAGCTCACCGTGTGTCGATGACATCATGATTGTGTCTCTTGTCTCAGCTGATAGGAGTGTCTCTGGCCTGCTGCCTGTCTCGCTTCATCAACGCCAACCAGTACGAGATGGTGTGAGACAGGTACACACACACACACACACACACACACACACACACACACACACACACACACACACACACATATTAAAGCAACTGCTCTCTTTTCTTTGTCTTCCAGAAGAGAGACGAGGTTCCCGCATGAAGCTTCACCACCAAACACTAAAACTGATCAATAATCAATCACCTTCACCTCATGGTACTCAGTAGTACTCATAAGTACACATATTTGTACTTGTTTATGAGTTTGTGTTGATGCTGTGAAACATCGTGTGGTGAGAAAATAAAAGTCAAAAAGTCACTTTTTTTTCCTTTAATTAAAACTTTAAAAAGATCCACGAGACCAAACATCATAAAATGACACAAATACAAAGTGGAGAAAAACCTAATTTAATATAAAAACATCAAAGTCATTTCAGTCAATAATAGTGTAAATGTTTCATCTAATTAAAAGCTTGAACTCGTCTTGAATTGAAATGAGGAAAGACTTATATAATAAGTAAATAAACATGACAACACTGAGCCTAAAAACCAGAGACAGACAGCAGCAGTCTGGTGAGAGGTCTGTAAACAGGGCGTGGCTTTACGTCCTACCAGGTGACATCACGCGCTGGGATTGGCTGCATCTGGAGGTTTGGTCTCTCGTGGTAAGCCCCGCCCACCCCTGTTGGTCCATGAAGAGCTAAGACCCGATCCTCATACGAATCCTCTTAGTGGTCTTAAGTCTGGACTGAGACCTCCACCATGATGTGAGGACCTGAAGACCCAGTTCCACTTTGTAAACGTCACCATAAAACTTTATTTACACTGTCAACGTCACCATAAAACTTTATTTACACTTTGGCAACGTCACCATAAATCTTTATTTACACTTTGGCAACGTCACCATAAAACTTTATTTACACTGTCAACGTCATCCTAACCCTGTTTTGGGTGTTTTTATACTGCCTGTCTATACTGGTTTTGGGTGTAAGTAAGTAAGATCCAAGTAAAGTACAAGTACCTCAAATTTGTGAAAAAACCACTTCAGTCAGTGTAACTTCCATGAATAAGATGTACTGAATACATGTAGTATTGAAATACATGATGTTTTAAATACACGTAGTATTTAAAGCTCTCAGCTGTCTCAGATCAGGTGAACCAGAATAATCTCCTGCTGATCTCCAGTAAACGGATTAAGAGATCTGAGTCTGAACGAGAAGCAGAGAAGAAACGAGGAAAAGAAGAAGAAACGAGGACTACCACTAACGAGGAGAAAAGAAGAAGAAGCTTCATTTTGAATCTGAGGATCTGAGAATCAACACTTCTGATCTCAGAGAACCCGTCTGTCCGTCTTCGTCCTCTGATCCTCGAGTCCCTGCTGTCCTCTTCTTAGCTGCTAAGCGCTAACTGCTGCTAGCTTAGCTTCATAGTTAGCCTAATTTAACCTGTTGTTAGCTCATTTAACTTCTTTATTTTAGCTTGTGACTCAACCTGGAGATAAAATATCTCTAGTTTAGTTTTGGTTGAATCTATTTAGCTTAGCTTCGTAGCTTTAACTAGCTGCTAAGTTAGCTTAGCTTTGATTTTCTTGTTACACTGTAGTTAGGCTGGTTGTAATATTAGCTTGACTGTCATTTAATATTAGTTTCAACTGTAATTTATCTTGTTTATAATATCCCTGGCTAGCCTATAAATTAGCCTGGCTGTAGTTATATTTAGCTGTTAAGTTAGCTTAGCCGTAAATTAGCTTGTCTTAAGTGTAGTTGTAATTTAGCTAACTTGGACGAAATCTAGCTTGATTGTACTTTAGCGTAGTTGTAAATTAGCCTGGCTATAACTTAGCCTAAATACAACTTAGCCTAGCTGTAATTTAGCCTAGCTTTTTCTTAGCCTAAATAAAACTTAGGCTAGCTGTAACTTAGCCTAGCATAGCATTAGTGTTTTTGCTATTGAAGTATAATAAGCTGGCTGTTAGCGCCTCACAATGTCTTCAGAAGAAGAAGACAACGTGTTCTCAGACCAGAGTCCTCTGACAGTAGAGAAGGAAGAGGAGGAGGAGGAGGAGGAAGGTGACAAGGAGGAAGAGGAAGATGGACGCATCTTCAACGCCTGGATGCAGCGCTACAGAGGAGGGAGGAGTCAGAAGAAGACGGAGGAGGAAGAGGAGGAAGAGGAGAAGGAGGGAGGAGAGAAGGGAGGAAGAGCTGAGAGCCAATTGGATCCTCCAATCATAAGGAGGATGGACAGACGAGCGTCTCTACCGTGTCCTGTAAGACAACTACGTCTTTGTCGGCCATTTTGGAATTAAACTGATTTAATGTATATGTGAATAACCGTCTGTCTGTTCTCTCTGTCTCTCTCTGTCTCTGTCTCTGTCTCTCGCTGTCTGTCTGTCTCTCTCTCTGTCTCTCTGTCTCTGTCTCTGTCTCTCTCTGTCTCTGTCAATTCAAATTTGCTTTATTGGCATGAAAGTTTAAAAACAGTATTGCCAAAGCATCAAAAAATTAAACATTCAATAACATCAATACACAATAATATTAATACAACATCTCATAAAGTGGTGTGAGACAGAGCCCCCATTGCTCCCACGTTACCTGTAGGCCACCGCAGCTCTCTGACACCGAAGCAAAGGGGGGAGCGAAGTGAGAGAGAGATCCACGGATAGATAGATCTCTCTCTCTCTCCGTCTGTCTCCCAATTCAACCCAAACTCAGATCTGCTCCATTGGCATGAACGCCCAGAAACGGCATCGCCAAAGCGTCACCTATTGTCCCTCAGGTTGTGGCATGTTAGTACATACTGGGCAGCAAGGTCTCCTCTCTCCTTCTCCTAGGAGGACTTTTAATTTTGAAATATCATTCGATTTTTTAAAATCTGAAATCACAGAGTCAAATTTGTTTAGGTAGATGTTCCTACTTTTATGGAATGTTTTGCATTTTAGGAGGAAGTGCATCTCCGTCTCAACCTCACCGGTCCCACAGTGACCACATGTTCTGTTCTCTCTCGGTTGCCATGACTTTTTGTGTCTCTGTCTCGCTCTGTCTCTCTCTCTGTCTCCCTTTGTCTCTCTCTGTCTGTCTGTCTCTCTCTGTCTATCTCCAGGCCACCCTGTCCTCCATGCACCTGTCTCACCTCCACTCCTCCACCCGTCCTCCAGTAACAGCGAGGGTTCTCCTCCACCGCTCCTCCTCCCGTCGTCTCCTTCAGGAGGCCGCCGCCCCCGAGCGACGCTCCTCCCTCATACCCACAATTCCCGAGGCCACGCCCCCTGAGAGGCGGCGCCAGTTCAGGAGACGCAACGTCATGTCATTGGTGGGTAGAAATACTTTATGCTAAGCTAACGGCTAACAGATGAATCATACAAACACAAATTAGAGAACTAAGCAGGAAACCAACCTTTTAATGACTCTTTAAAAATACACAGTTTACAGGGTTCTAGTCTTTATGCTAAGCTAACGGTGTCTGTGTGTATGTGTGTGTGTGTGTATATGTATGTATGTGTGTGTGTCTGTTACAGAGTGATGCCTACAGTGTGTGTCTCATCTGTCATCATGAGTTGAGTCGAGGAGCCGGAGGAACGAGAGAACTGGAGTGTTCACACACCTTCCACAGAGAGGTGTTCATATAGATATACACACAGAAAATACTCAAGTAAAGTACTTAAAATGTGTACTCATCTCTCTCCCCCCCTCTCTCCCTCTACCTGTCTTTCTCTCTCTGTGTGTCTCTGTCTGTCTCTGTGTGTCTCTCTCTTTCTGTCTGTCTGTCTCTGTGTGTCTCTGTCTCTGTCTCTCCCCCCCTACCTGTCTGTCTCTCTCTCCCTGTCTGTCTCTTAGTGTATAGAGGAGAGGTTATGGAGGAAACACTCATGTCCTACGTGTCACGTTCAGGTCTCTGTACCGCACGTGCAGTATTTTAAACTATTTTAGTTGTTCATATTTTTCAATAAAGTTTGATTGTACGCGTTGGAGGAAAAAGTGTTTAAATTCTTAATACAACTTTATTTAAAATGTGAGTAAGTTTGAAATGAAAGTCTCATAAAATAATGTTTAAATAAATAAAAGAAGCAGAATAAAGTCTAGTTTTGAGTGGCTCTGTCTGAGGAGGAAACAGCGCCCCCTCTGCTCTGCCCGCTCGCGCTGCGGTTGGAGGCGGTACTGCAGGCGGAAGTGCTGCACCTGTTGAAGCGTTGACTCTTTTTAACGACACCTGAGGCTGAAAACACACCTGTGGAGCTTTTGGAGGAGTCACGAGCGGGAAGAAACGGAGGTGATGGATAAATTAAAGAAGGTACTGAGTGGACATGACGAAGGAAACAACGATGGGACCGGAATCATAGAGGTAAGGGTTAACATCCGGGTACTGCTGTTAGATTGTTAGCATGTTAGCGCATTAGCACGTTAGCCTGTTAGCACGTAAGCTTCTCTCGACTGGAAGAGTTAAACAGTTACGTCATCAGAACTTAAACTAGTATTACTAGTTTAACTAGTTTCTGGTTCTTTTAAAATGTTTTTATCTACATATTTACTCAGTGTTAACACCAATAATGTACAAATACTGTATGTACAAATACTTTAATACTTCCCTCTTATGTTCCAAGTAAAAGTACTGCATTCAAAACAGTCTAGTAAAAGTATATCTAAAAAGTATTATTAAAATATACTTAGTACCAAAAGTACTTAAATAATATGAGTAAAAGTACTACAATGATATCAGTAAATGCACTACAATATCAGTAAAAGTACTACTATAATATCAGTGAAAGTACTACATTCATGTGTTTATCAGTTTAAAGGTGGAGCTCATTTAAATTACTTTATTTAATCTTTAATAAAACATAATTTATTAAAAAAGTAAAAGTACATTATTTACTCTGACACTAAAGTAAGGTACAAGTACCTGTAAGTTGACAGTACTTTGTTTACTGACAGTCAATATTTCTTTTAGCCTGGAGGAAACAGACTGTTTATCTAAAGAAATGAGTTTATTGTGAAAGGGAAGCAGCTTTTATTTCGTAAACAATGATGATGATGTCACCTCCTCAGAGAGCCAATCAGGCTTCTACGTTGGCCTGGGGGACCCGTATGAAAGGCTTCATCGTCTGCTTCGTTCTCGGCATCGTGTGCTCCGTGCTGGTGAGTGCTGCTAGGCGACCATCGTCCCTCCCCCTGTGTGTATGTGTAACCATGGTACCCCCCCACAGGGGAGCTGCATGCTGTGGATTCCTCGCGTCGGCCTCGCTGTGTTCGCCGTCCTCTACAGCGTGGGAAACGTCAGCGCTCTGGCCAGGTAACCAACCGTCTGACTGCAGGACTACACACTACATTACCCATCATGCCTCATGCTCTTGTTGCGTCTGGTTTCAGCACCATGTTCCTGATTGGTCCGTGTCGACAGCTGAAGACCATGTGTGCTAAAGAGAGAGCGTTAGCTACCGTCATCATGATGGTGAGAGATATATATATATATATATATATATATATATATATATATATATATATACGTAGTAGTAATACTTTGAGTATAACAGCAGTAAAAGTACTCATTGTGATAATAAAAACAAACTTTCTGCAGGTTTGTCTGGCGTTGACACTTTGTGCTGCATTCTGGGTAAGAAACACACAGATTATATTTATTAATTAATGTATTATATTTATTTGTGTATTTCTGTCTCTTCAGTGGAAGAACAACGGTCTCGCCCTGCTCTTCTGTGTCCTCCAGTTTCTGGCCTTTGCCTGGTATAAAAACTTACATACATATGTTTATTAGTGCTGGGCAAGTTAACGCATTATTTTCGCGTTGATGCATTCATTAATTAACGCCGACAATTATTTTATCGCGCGTTAACGCATTTTTTAAATTTATTATTATTATTTTTTTTAATATATATATTTTTTTTATTGAAAGACAAGAGACAATACATAGACATAACAACAAGAGGATGACAAGAACAGTGGGATAAAAGCCAGCAAACGTATGATGTAGAGAAAAGGCGACTTCCGCTTCTGGTCGAGGGGGGGGGCAGAAATAAAGAGAGAAGCTGCACCAGCTGTTGCTTTCCCTGGAGACTACTGGACATCGCTGTGGTAAAGTCAGCAGACACTCAGATCTCCGTGGTCAACTCAGCAGACACTTACATGTTAGTGCACCTATATGCTGAAATTCACTAAACGCATTCAAACGGCACAGATCGGGAGCGAGCGAAGAACTTTGAAAGTTAGCGGAAAGATTAACAGACAACATCCGGTTTCTTCAGACGAACATCCGGTTTTCAGAATAAGATGCCAACAAAGTATGAATTATATTCACATAAAGTATAAAACATGGTACCTGCATCTCGTGAACCAAATGTTATTGCCCTTTTGTTCATATAGCAGTACTTTTAAAATAAAAGTG
>NW_022281923.1:0-9188 GCF_004355925.1 Anarrhichthys ocellatus | reverse complement strand
TGTGGAGGTCCATCCTGTCAGTCTGCAGACCTGAACCATCCAGACCTCCACCAGTGAGTCCGTTCAGAAGAAGTTCCTCCAGGACTCCTCGAGGCGTCTCAGCTTCTTCTTCTTCATCTCTAAACGAAACACTCAACGGCTGAAGCTGCTGCAGGTACGTGAAGCTAACTTTCACTAGCGGTCTGCTAACTGTGGTAGCTTTTAGCCTCTTAGCTTAGTTAGCTAGAACAAACAAAACATGGGACACAAGCTGATGTGCTGCACACAGTTTAATGTCATGTGTTCAACTCTTCTCTCTCTAGTTGGGCTTTTACATGTACAGTGTAATTTAAATATACAGCTTTCAATAACCACACAATACACAGTGTTGTACTGTAACTAAGTATATTAACTCAAGTACTGTACTTAAGCACTATTTTTGAGGTACTTGTACTTTACTTGAGTATTAACATTTCAGGCAACTTTATACTTCTCTACTACATCTCAGAGGCAAATATAAGTTTTATTCTACTTCATTTATCTTAACTATAGTTTCCAGTTACTTTGCAGATTTACTAATACATTATAATTATTATGGAAGTATTTAAAGTACTTAAAAGGATTTATAAAATCCAATAAAGTATATTATTCTGAAATGAGCCATTCTACACAGTTTGTACTTTTCTTTTTGGTACTTCAAAGTATATTTTGATGCCAATACTTTTGTACTTTTATTTAAGTACGATTTGAGTTATTTTACTTTTACTGAAGTAATATATCTGAGTACTTCTTCCACCACTACTAACACACAGACACCAGTAATACTTAGTAAATTAAAGTACAATTAGCTGAAAATAGGAACAGTTTTGGTTTACTTCACCTTTGTTGTGAAATATTTTATATCTGGAATTCACTGAATTATATTTATTTATTTGAATGTGTTCCAGAGTTGAAAGCCTTTCATGGAGGAAGCCGATCGTCCTAATTTAGATTAACAGTAAAGTATTTTACAGTTATGCTGTTATTTACTCTTTTACTGTCTTGTCTTCAGATGAATCTGAGAGGAGACGCGTTGGGAAACTACTTTGAGAAAAGTAGCTGTTCTCCGTGTGGTTGAGGACGAACACAAAGCTGCTGACTGAGCAGCGTGTGACCTGCAACATGCACACAATCCATCAGCTAACTGTGTTTGAGTTTAACTCGGATACACAATCATCTTCATAATGAAAGAGGCATAAAGTCACAGGAGCCTCGTATGGCTTTTTATTTCTGAGAGACTTTTATCAAAGTTTTTATCAAACAATTTAGTCTTTATTGCTTTTAGACTTATTAGTAGTAAAATATTTCACAGAGGAGGAACAGTTTACAACCAGTAATGCAATATATAAAGTACTATTTGCTTATTAAACATGTTGTAGAACAATTTAGATTATTGTCAATAAATTATACAGGATGATTTCTTTCACCTTTTCAAGTCAAAAGTATATAATCTGCGATTAGGTTGATCTACCATCAGACCACTGCAGATTTACCTCCAAACATTTCCTTGGTCTGAATAATAATAATAATAATAATCATAATCACACAAATACATTTATTTATAAAGCACTTAAATAAAAGTGACATCAAATACCAAAATAAATAATAAAATACATGAGACCCGGCAAAACAATCGGACAGCTCTGATAAAATCAGGTTATGACTTCTAATTAACAGGTTTCGTACTGTCATGGAAAACCTGGAAAAGTCATGGAAATGTGTTATTCATATTTTCATGTCGTTCATTTACGCTGAGTTGCCAGCCAGCGTTTCTCAGACTGGAGTGAGACGAGGAGAAAAGGTGATGTCGTGATCTTCGCAATAGAACATCTTTGATGTGACGTGTCGAGTCTTGGCCAATCAGACGGTTAAGGAGCCCGTACCTTCATTTCAGCAGGTTGCTAATGCAGAGGAGTGTATAGATCGCAGCTATTATTTTACTCTCGATAAACTACCTCATCCCGAGTAGATTATCATTTTCATTTAAATAATTGAACTGGATTGAATGCATATTAATTGCAAATAGAAGATGGGCCACAATTCTACCAGCTGTACAGTAACAGTGGAAGTTAATATGAAGCCATACAGTAACGGGGTTCAATGAAAACGAATCACTTTCTTTGTACAGGTGATGGTTCTCGCTACTCTTGCTATCTTTGTTTTTATTTGACCAAAACTTTTGAAAATGAGACCTCGGTCTCTGTGGATTGTGTCTAAATAAAGGTTCATATTAATAATAGAGCAGAAATACCGATTAATAACTGAATAATAAATTATTTTTTTTGCTTAAAGTAAACGTCATATCACTTAATTTTCTTCTCAGGGTACACCAGAATGCTACATTTTAAAACTCATATTTAAAATATAATTCTCGGAGCCCCCCCCGACAGGGTTTTGGGCTTGTCACCTTTTTCACCCCTCATGAGTTTGCAGGTATGGAGTACAGAATAGACAAAGCAACCTATTACAAATATCCACAGCTATCATTTTTAAATGTAGTTTCATGGTCTTAATGTCATTGACTTGACATCAGTGTCCACCATTGGGCCGCACTTCTTCATAGTTCTTGATCAACTGGGAGATCCTGACGACTTTAATGGTTGCCGGTATTGCATCATAGTCTGACCACAGGTACTCTGCAGACAGCACCTTGGTTGGCTTGTTGTACAGCAGGTACCTGCATGACAGAGAGACAGATAAGCAATCTATGTTCCATATCCATGTGTCTAATACTCGAGATGAGATTCTTCAAGAAAATAAGAAACTTGATACAGTCTAATAAATAAAAGAAATGTGATGAAGACTGGCAGATTAAAAAAACACATCAGAAATGAGCATATGAGCAGCTTGGACTCTCTTGAAACTTGTTCCTTAAAAATAAGAACAGTAAAATCGTTGAAAATGAGGGGATACATTGGGACACATGTACCTGTTGAGGTGACTCTCTTCCTGCCAAACAGCTTCGATGTTATTCTTAGCATCTTCCTCCGACTGTGTGTAACAGTATCTGATGAAAGAAAATAAGTAGAAGAGACACTGTAGAGTTTTATTTTGTTTTTAAAATACATTTTAAACATAACTTGGTAAATTAGTCTCGGGATCGCCTCTCTGCTGTTTGCAGATGATGTGGTCCTGTTAGCCTCCTCGGATCGTGACCTCCAGCATTCACTGGGGCGGTTTGCAGCCGAGTGTGAAGCGGCGGGGATGAGAGTTAGCACCTCCAAATCTGAGGCCATGGTTCTCTGCCGGAAACCGGTGGATTGCTCCCTCCAGGTGGGGACGGAGTGCCTACCTCAAGCGAAGGAGTTCAAGTATCTCGGGGTCTTGTTCACGAGTGAGGGTAAGATGGAGCGGGAGATCGACAGACGGATCGGTGCGGCTGCAGCAGTAAAGCAGGCGCTGCACCGGACCGTCTTGGTGAAGAGGGAGCTGAGCCGGAAGGCAAAGCTCTCAATTTACCACTCGGTCTACGTTCCTACCCTCACCTATGGTCACGAACTCTGGGTCGTGACCGAAAGGACAAGGTCGCGGCTACAAACGGCCGAAATGAGCTTCCTCCGTAGGGTGGCCGGGCTCAGCCTTAGAGATAGGGTAAGGAGCTCGGTCATCAGGAGGGAGCTTGGAGTAGAGCCGCTACTCCTTCGCGTCGAAAGGAGTCAGCTGAGGTGGTTCGGGGCATCTAATTAGGATGCCTCTTGGACGCCTCCCACTGGAGGTTTTCCAGGCACGTCCAACTGGGAAGAGACCCCGGGGAAGACCCAGAACACGCTGGAGAGATTACATCTCCCAGCTGGCCTGGGAACGCCTCGGGATCCCCCAGAATGAGCTGGAACATGTTGCCGGTGAGAGGGAGGTCTGGGTCAGCCTGCTTGACCTGCTGCCACCGCGACCCGACCCCGGATAAGCGGTGGAAAATGGATGGATGGTAAATTAGTCGTGGCAATCATCTCAAAAACCTATAAGAGGCTTAAATAATGGTCACATAGGTGGCGAAAGGTCAGAAAGACAGAAAATATATTTTTAAATATATATATATATATATATGTATATATTTGTAATTGTGATTTATGTTTTTAACAATACACCAGATGTGAAGGGCAAAGGGTTTTACCCATCCAGTGTCTAAATGTAGACCTTATTGTCAGCTCTGTCCAATCACTACTCTCTATCCGCAGCACATTGTCCTTTCATTTAAATAGCAAAATGAAAATAACTTTAGAAATAATTAGATTTTGGTTACTTGACTAGCTTATACATGTCCTCCAGGTATCCACACCAGATAGCAGCAGTGTAATAGTAGTCTCCTTCATCAGCAGGAATGAAGGCCTTGGATTCGGGCCGGCGCTCATAAGGGAACTTAGTCCTTTTGTTATTCTGAGAAAAAAATAAAGATTTAGAAATATGGAATAGGAATGAGAGGCTATAGCTGATACCTGTGACGGCAGTTAATGCTGTGGCTGATCCTGCATAACACATGGTGTAATAGGTGAATCAATGAAATCATACAACAATTAGATCACATAACCTTATTATTATGATTAAAAACTTCCATTAACTTGGCATGAATATACTGTAGGAAAGAGAGTAAAACCATGTAGCCACGGTGAAGCACCGCAGACAGCCGACTGAAAGACTCAGCTCCAACCCTGTTGTGAAAGACACTGTCGATGTCCATCATATAAAGGTAGTCCGCTTCATTACGGATCTGAAAACATTACAGTTGAGATGTGAGATTGACTGCAACACGCAGAGACTCAAGTGCATGAGCAAAGAATTATATTTAAGAGAAGCATATTATCTTTTGTGCCACTAATGACAGAGCTGTTCATGAATCCATTTGTTGTTTTTCTTTTGTAAGAACTAGTATAATCATTAAACAACTAAGCTATGAACATTTGAAAGCAATAGCTACTGAATGCAGCCATTTTGTGCGTTTCACTTCTTACCTGTTTGTCGATGGTGATGGTGGCCCATTTCATCCGACCAAGCACTACTTCCTGCCAGCGCTTGGCACTAGGGACGGTGATAACTGAGATATTCCGGCCCTCACCCAGTTTAATCTGACAAACACACAATACTTACATGTGTATTTGTGTACATTTATTTTTGGTTTGAGTCTAGTTAATACATATGAAAACACCAGTCTTAAAGTGGCTTATTTGTCCAAGGGTTTCTGGATCACAACAGAGTAACAGTGAACTAAAAACGTTATTTTGCCGCACAGAATTTATTGTTAAATGGCTTAAATCAGTTAAGCTGTGTAGCAGCCATGCACAACACTACTTTAAACATAGTAAGCAACAAAAACTCACTGGGGGGACATCTCCTTTGTTGTCTGTGAAGATGTAGTAAGTGACCCTGAAGTCAACAAGAAAGTGCTTTTCAGCTGACTCCAGGAAGCCCTTTAGGAAACGTGTGTATCTGTTTGGAAGGAAAGAAGCGAGCCATGAAGATGAACAATTAGAAAAGGCAACACAAGACAAATAACACCGTGCAAAAGATAAGTAGTATTTACAGTATGTGAAGTAGCTTTACATTTTCAGATGTTATCTTTCAGCCTGAAGCAATGGCTCATGTCAAACCTCACTCCTAGAATATCCTGTGAGAATATCCTGTGTACCTACTTGCCAACAGCGAATAACACCACAGCAACTCTTGGGTCCATTCTCTTATAGATTTCATCGATAACCACTGGATTAAAGGTTCCCTCCCAAACCAGAGGAGCGTTCCAGTTTGTCACTGAGTTCACATCAGTACGTCTTGGGAGAACAAATACATCGTGGATTCAGACTTTATGAAGCATTCCCAGGTCTTAGTCCAGCAATGATCAGTAGTTTGTCTCTGTTTGTTCAATATTCAATAAGTTGTGGCAGAAGATGATTCCAAATTAAATGATCACTTTACATCTCAGCATATACACAATGCATTAAAACATGCAAAATGTTGGATTTCACCAGTTACAATTCCATACAATGGCAGAACATTTTAATAAAGTGAAGTCTGATCTTTGACTTTGTGAAGGAGATATGTTCATCGTTGATTATTCTATAAAATGTTATCATGTATACATTTTACACAGGAGAATAATGTGACATTTGTTTTTATTAGCTTACCCGATCGTTGTGCTTGGCTGAGCATATTTAACTCTGGAAAAAAGGAGCAAAGATTCATTTAAATGTATCTTTCCTATTCCAAAGACAACATGCAGGGGTAAATACAGTACAACGAATACAAAAGATCAATACAACAAAGATAAACAACCATAAAGAAACAATACCAGAAGACCAGATACTAAAGATATCCACTGTCATGTCATGGTGCTGTGTGCTGTGTGTCCAAACTCCTGATGAGCATGCTGCAATGTTTTTGTTGTGAGGTAAAAGTGCTAACCACTGATCTAAAAAATGTAAAATAATACCCAATAATGTTTTTACACTGTGTTCACTGTGGGAATTAGCAATTGTTGATTCCCGTTGATTACAGATAAAGCCTAAAGTCCCAGTGTAGTCATTGTCTACTCTGGGGCATAAAACTATCACTGAAAATATGAATCTGAGCTGATGTAAATGTAGCACAATTAAATCTGTGGTATTAGAAATAAAACTGTGCACTTTTTTCCTTCCTTATGTATTTACATGACTAGTCTTGCTTGATTTACATAATGATACAGTGCAAGCAATATATTTGCATTGTAAATCAGCAGCAGAGGCGCAAAGTAAGGTTTCTCTTTCATATTCTTTGTCTTCTAGTTAGAGTTACAATCTCGAAGATCTCTGTTTTGTTCACTTTGGCAGCACCAATGTAAAATAAGCTGTTTTTGCATTTCACTCTCCAGAAAGAACGTTGTTTTCAGGGCCAGGAGGTGAACCAGAGTCTTATCAAGTGTAAATGGAAAGCTGTCGGTTTTCTCTGTTGGTGAAAAGAAAGGTTCATCCTCACCCAGTTTGCATTTTGAGTTTGCCGATCTTCCAGTCGCCATTGTCCTGGCAAAGACTTCAAAAAGAAACACACAATATTTATTCATAATATGAGAAATTCATACAGTATGAAACTCCCTGGAACTGTTGGGCAGAGGCAGAATTAATGAGCACATACAAAGTGTGTAATTTAATTTAGAAGGTGATGTGGTGCAAGCAGGATATTTGTATTGCATACCAGCAGCAGAGGCGCAATAAGTTTAACATATTGTTACGGCAAATACCAGCAAAGGCTGGAAAGCATGTTTCTCTTTCATATTCTTTGTCATCTATTTCGAGTTACAATATCGAAAATGTCAGTTTTGTTCACTTTGGCAGCACCTATGTAAATAAGCTGCTGTGTAAATAAGCACCTATGTAAATAAGCTGCGGTGTAAATAAGCACCTATGTAAATAAGCTGCGGTGTAAATAAGCACCTATGTAAATAAGCTGCGGTGTAAATAAGCACCTATGTAAATAAGCTGCTGTTTTTGTTGGTGAAAAGAAAAGTTCATCCTCACCCAGTTTTCGTTTCCAGTTCGCCGATCTTCCTGTGGTCATTGTCCTGGCAAAAACTTAAAAAAGAAACACAATATTTATTCATAATATGAGAAATTCATACAGTATGAAACTCCCTGGAACTGTTGGGCAGAGACAGAATTCATGAGTACTTACAAAGTGTGTCATTTAATTTAGAAAGTTTTATAGCCAGTGGCTATGTGTACTGTGACCATTTCTTTTGGTAAATTACCTTTTGTTGAATTACCAGCTTGGTGGCTCTAATTTATTTACTCTATGGTTAGTATCTGATGCATGTATTTGAAATGACACGCGCTGTATGGTTAGTATCTGATGCATGTATTTGAAATGACACGCGCTGTCTTCAGCGACATTACCAGATGGATGCGATGCTTGGCCCATGATGGCTATACAGGATCCTGTGAAGACACACAGATCCAAAAAATTAATACATTGGTAGTTACAAGTTTTACACATAATTAAACTTGTTGTTTGTGTTGTTTTTTTAAGAAACACTGATGTTTTAGTAATACTTTTTTTTTTTACTCATCTGATAATCTTTTACTGCCTTTTGTTGGTTTTAGGGCTCCATATATAATGCCATATAGCGCAAAAATGGTCTGGTATTGCTGATTTGTATAGTGGGTACATCCCAAGTTTCAAATGTCATTTCCTCGCTCCTCTATCCTCGCTTAAAGCGGAAGTTGTTCTGCATCGCCATATTGCCGTTATTTAGCTCGGAGGAGAGAGGATCGAGGATTGAGGAGAGATCGCCGAGGAGCCATGAGCGAGGACCCACGAGAACAGACTTCCAGGAAGTGTTTTAACGGACGACACGCCCCCTCATTGTTCATCAGTCATGTGACTGGACGCTGCAGCCGATCGGACTGATGAGATTTTGTTCAACATGTAAACAGTGAAGACGGATCACAGATTAAACTCAAGCTTTATATTTGATTAGGTTTCTGATTCAACATCTGGTTTAAATAAATGTTCATTGTAGACTGAACAACAAAAGGACCTCAAACAACTTTCTTCATTTATTAGAAAGATTTGTCTTTTCATGATCTGATATTTTCCTCAATAACTTTTATTATGGAAACAATTAAAGTCAGAGAGAGCTGGAGAGACTAAACCCTTTTACATAATTTATTATCATTTCATTCAGTCACGTGAGGCTGATCATTCCTGAGTGTCTGGTTTGATGAGTTATATAATTTAAGAGAAACTATAATGATATTCTGGGTTATTTAATAATGACCTCGCCGTCACAATTTCAAATAAGTCATAAATAAGTCATAGGCTTATTACTAAGTTATACTGCGCTTATAAACAGAAAACAGTTTGTTAAAGAGATAACAGGCTACAGGGAGTAAAACACTTCTACTCTGACAGTGATGATAACTGTCTTTATTAGTTATTACTGATGCGAAAAAATGGCGTGACGCTGCGGCGCGATAGCCTATCAGCGTCGAGATATTTCCCGTCATCACTGACGTCCTGCCGTTGTTGAATCAGGAAGTAAATACCGTAGCCGTTCACCCAGAGCTCTACGATACCTCATATTAGCAGAGACCGGACCAAACTGTGTGTATAAAAATGTGTGTGTAAACCATATGGTACAAACAATGAATAGACGCTGCTGTATTTACGCCGAGATGACGTTATTTTGAGTGTTGATGGAGCTGCTACAA
>NW_022281922.1:0-9188 GCF_004355925.1 Anarrhichthys ocellatus | reverse complement strand
TGTGGAGGTCCATCCTGTCAGTCTGCAGACCTGAACCATCCAGACCTCCACCAGTGAGTCCGTTCAGAAGAAGTTCCTCCAGGACTCCTCGAGGCGTCTCAGCTTCTTCTTCTTCATCTCTAAACGAAACACTCAACGGCTGAAGCTGCTGCAGGTACGTGAAGCTAACTTTCACTAGCGGTCTGCTAACTGTGGTAGCTTTTAGCCTCTTAGCTTAGTTAGCTAGAACAAACAAAACATGGGACACAAGCTGATGTGCTGCACGCAGTTTAATGTCATGTGTTCAACTCTTCTCTCTCTAGTTGGGCTTTTACATGTACAGTGTAATTTAAATATACAGCTTTCAATAACCACACAATACACAGTGTTGTACTGTAACTAAGTATATTAACTCAAGTACTGTACTTAAGCACTATTTTTGAGGTACTTGTACTTTACTTGAGTATTAACATTTCAGGCAACTTTATACTTCTCTACTACATCTCAAAGGCAAATATAAGTTTTATTCTACTTCATTTATCTTAACTATAGTTTCCAGTTACTTTGCAGATTTACTAATGCATTATAATTATTATGGAAGTATTTAAAGTACTTAAAAGGATTTATAAAATCCAATAAAGTATATTATTCTGAAATGAGCCATTCTACACAGTTTGTACTTTTCTTTTTGGTACTTCAAAGTATATTTTGATGCCAATACTTTTGTACTTTTATTTAAGTACGATTTGAGTTATTTTACTTTTACTGAAGTAATATATCTGAGTACTTCTTCCACCACTACTAACACACAGACACCAGTAATACTTAGTAAATTAAAGTACAATTAGCTGAAAATAGGAACAGTTTTGGTTTACTTCACCTTTGTTGTGAAATATTTTATATCTGGAATTCACTGAATTATATTTATTTATTTGAATGTGTTCCAGAGTTGAAAGCCTTTCATGGAGGAAGCCGATCGTCCTAATTTAGATTAACAGTAAAGTATTTTACAGTTATGCTGTTATTTACTCTTTTACTGTCTTGTCTTCAGATGAATCTGAGAGGAGACGCGTTGGGAAACTACTTTGAGAAAAGTAGCTGTTCTCCGTGTGGTTGAGGACGAACACAAAGCTGCTGACTGAGCAGCGTGTGACCTGCAACATGCACACAATCCATCAGCTAACTGTGTTTGAGTTTAACTCGGATACACAATCATCTTCATAATGAAAGAGGCATAAAGTCACAGGAGCCTCGTATGGCTTTTTATTTCTGAGAGACTTTTATCAAAGTTTTTATCAAACAATTTAGTCTTTATTGCTTTTAGACTTATTAGTAGTAAAATATTTCACAGAGGAGGAACAGTTTACAACCAGTAATGCAATATATAAAGTACTATTTGCTTATTAAACATGTTGTAGAACAATTTAGATTATTGTCAATAAATTATACAGGATGATTTCTTTCACCTTTTCAAGTCAAAAGTATATAATCTGCGATTAGGTTGATCTACCATCAGACCACTGCAGATTTACCTCCAAACATTTCCTTGGTCTGAATAATAATAATAATAATAATCATAATCACACAAATACATTTATTTATAAAGCACTTAAATAAAAGTGACATCAAATACCAAAATAAATAATAAAATACATGAGACCCGGCAAAACAATCGGACAGCTCTGATAAAATCAGGTTATGACTTCTAATTAACAGGTTTCGTACTGTCATGGAAAACCTGGAAAAGTCATGGAAATGTGTTATTCATATTTTCATGTCGTTCATTTACGCTGAGTTGCCAGCCAGCGTTTCTCAGACTGGAGTGAGACGAGGAGAAAAGGTGATGTCGTGATCTTCGCAATAGAACATCTTTGATGTGACGTGTCGAGTCTTGGCCAATCAGACGGTTAAGGAGCCCGTACCTTCATTTCAGCAGGTTGCTAATGCAGAGGAGTGTATAGATCGCAGCTATTATTTTACTCTCGATAAACTACCTCATCCCGAGTAGATTATCATTTTCATTTAAATAATTGAACTGGATTGAATGCATATTAATTGCAAATAGAAGATGGGCCACAATTCTACCAGCTGTACAGTAACAGTGGAAGTTAATATGAAGCCATACAGTAACGGGGTTCAATGAAAACGAATCACTTTCTTTGTACAGGTGATGGTTCTCGCTACTCTTGCTATCTTTGTTTTTATTTGACCAAAACTTTTGAAAATGAGACCTCGGTCTCTGTGGATTGTGTCTAAATAAAGGTTCATATTAATAATAGAGCAGAAATACCGATTAATAACTGAATAATAAATTATTTTTTTTGCTTAAAGTAAACGTCATATCACTTAATTTTCTTCTCAGGGTACACCAGAATGCTACATTTTAAAACTCATATTTAAAATATAATTCTCGGAGCCCCCCCCGACAGGGTTTTGGGCTTGTCACCTTTTTCACCCCTCATGAGTTTGCAGGTATGGAGTACAGAATAGACAAAGCAACCTATTACAAATATCCACAGCTATCATTTTTAAATGTAGTTTCATGGTCTTAATGTCATTGACTTGACATCAGTGTCCACCATTGGGCCGCACTTCTTCATAGTTCTTGATCAACTGGGAGATCCTGACGACTTTAATGGTTGCCGGTATTGCATCATAGTCTGACCACAGGTACTCTGCAGACAGCACCTTGGTTGGCTTGTTGTACAGCAGGTACCTGCATGACAGAGAGACAGATAAGCAATCTATGTTCCATATCCATGTGTCTAATACTCGAGATGAGATTCTTCAAGAAAATAAGAAACTTGATACAGTCTAATAAATAAAAGAAATGTGATGAAGACTGGCAGATTAAAAAAACACATCAGAAATGAGCATATGAGCAGCTTGGACTCTCTTGAAACTTGTTCCTTAAAAATAAGAACAGTAAAATCGTTGAAAATGAGGGGATACATTGGGACACATGTACCTGTTGAGGTGACTCTCTTCCTGCCAAACAGCTTCGATGTTATTCTTAGCATCTTCCTCCGACTGTGTGTAACAGTATCTGATGAAAGAAAATAAGTAGAAGAGACACTGTAGAGTTTTATTTTGTTTTTAAAATACATTTTAAACATAACTTGGTAAATTAGTCTCGGGATCGCCTCTCTGCTGTTTGCAGATGATGTGGTCCTGTTAGCCTCCTCGGATCGTGACCTCCAGCATTCACTGGGGCGGTTTGCAGCCGAGTGTGAAGCGGCGGGGATGAGAGTTAGCACCTCCAAATCTGAGGCCATGGTTCTCTGCCGGAAACCGGTGGATTGCTCCCTCCAGGTGGGGACGGAGTGCCTACCTCAAGCGAAGGAGTTCAAGTATCTCGGGGTCTTGTTCACGAGTGAGGGTAAGATGGAGCGGGAGATCGACAGACGGATCGGTGCGGCTGCAGCAGTAAAGCAGGCGCTGCACCGGACCGTCTTGGTGAAGAGGGAGCTGAGCCGGAAGGCAAAGCTCTCAATTTACCACTCGGTCTACGTTCCTACCCTCACCTATGGTCACGAACTCTGGGTCGTGACCGAAAGGACAAGGTCGCGGCTACAAACGGCCGAAATGAGCTTCCTCCGTAGGGTGGCCGGGCTCAGCCTTAGAGATAGGGTAAGGAGCTCGGTCATCAGGAGGGAGCTTGGAGTAGAGCCGCTACTCCTTCGCGTCGAAAGGAGTCAGCTGAGGTGGTTCGGGGCATCTAATTAGGATGCCTCTTGGACGCCTCCCACTGGAGGTTTTCCAGGCACGTCCAACTGGGAAGAGACCCCGGGGAAGACCCAGAACACGCTGGAGAGATTACATCTCCCAGCTGGCCTGGGAACGCCTCGGGATCCCCCAGAATGAGCTGGAACATGTTGCCGGTGAGAGGGAGGTCTGGGTCAGCCTGCTTGACCTGCTGCCACCGCGACCCGACCCCGGATAAGCGGTGGAAAATGGATGGATGGTAAATTAGTCGTGGCAATCATCTCAAAAACCTATAAGAGGCTTAAATAATGGTCACATAGGTGGCGAAAGGTCAGAAAGACAGAAAATATATTTTTAAATATATATATATATATATATGTATATATTTGTAATTGTGATTTATGTTTTTAACAATACACCAGATGTGAAGGGCAAAGGGTTTTACCCATCCAGTGTCTAAATGTAGACCTTATTGTCAGCTCTGTCCAATCACTACTCTCTATCCGCAGCACATTGTCCTTTCATTTAAATAGCAAAATGAAAATAACTTTAGAAATAATTAGATTTTGGTTACTTGACTAGCTTATACATGTCCTCCAGGTATCCACACCAGATAGCAGCAGTGTAATAGTAGTCTCCTTCATCAGCAGGAATGAAGGCCTTGGATTCGGGCCGGCGCTCATAAGGGAACTTAGTCCTTTTGTTATTCTGAGAAAAAAATAAAGATTTAGAAATATGGAATAGGAATGAGAGGCTATAGCTGATACCTGTGACGGCAGTTAATGCTGTGGCTGATCCTGCATAACACATGGTGTAATAGGTGAATCAATGAAATCATACAACAATTAGATCACATAACCTTATTATTATGATTAAAAACTTCCATTAACTTGGCATGAATATACTGTAGGAAAGAGAGTAAAACCATGTAGCCACGGTGAAGCACCGCAGACAGCCGACTGAAAGACTCAGCTCCAACCCTGTTGTGAAAGACACTGTCGATGTCCATCATATAAAGGTAGTCCGCTTCATTACGGATCTGAAAACATTACAGTTGAGATGTGAGATTGACTGCAACACGCAGAGACTCAAGTGCATGAGCAAAGAATTATATTTAAGAGAAGCATATTATCTTTTGTGCCACTAATGACAGAGCTGTTCATGAATCCATTTGTTGTTTTTCTTTTGTAAGAACTAGTATAATCATTAAACAACTAAGCTATGAACATTTGAAAGCAATAGCTACTGAATGCAGCCATTTTGTGCGTTTCACTTCTTACCTGTTTGTCGATGGTGATGGTGGCCCATTTCATCCGACCAAGCACTACTTCCTGCCAGCGCTTGGCACTAGGGACGGTGATAACTGAGATATTCCGGCCCTCACCCAGTTTAATCTGACAAACACACAATACTTACATGTGTATTTGTGTACATTTATTTTTGGTTTGAGTCTAGTTAATACATATGAAAACACCAGTCTTAAAGTGGCTTATTTGTCCAAGGGTTTCTGGATCACAACAGAGTAACAGTGAACTAAAAACGTTATTTTGCCGCACAGAATTTATTGTTAAATGGCTTAAATCAGTTAAGCTGTGTAGCAGCCATGCACAACACTACTTTAAACATAGTAAGCAACAAAAACTCACTGGGGGGACATCTCCTTTGTTGTCTGTGAAGATGTAGTAAGTGACCCTGAAGTCAACAAGAAAGTGCTTTTCAGCTGACTCCAGGAAGCCCTTTAGGAAACGTGTGTATCTGTTTGGAAGGAAAGAAGCGAGCCATGAAGATGAACAATTAGAAAAGGCAACACAAGACAAATAACACCGTGCAAAAGATAAGTAGTATTTACAGTATGTGAAGTAGCTTTACATTTTCAGATGTTATCTTTCAGCCTGAAGCAATGGCTCATGTCAAACCTCACTCCTAGAATATCCTGTGAGAATATCCTGTGTACCTACTTGCCAACAGCGAATAACACCACAGCAACTCTTGGGTCCATTCTCTTATAGATTTCATCGATAACCACTGGATTAAAGGTTCCCTCCCAAACCAGAGGAGCGTTCCAGTTTGTCACTGAGTTCACATCAGTACGTCTTGGGAGAACAAATACATCGTGGATTCAGACTTTATGAAGCATTCCCAGGTCTTAGTCCAGCAATGATCAGTAGTTTGTCTCTGTTTGTTCAATATTCAATAAGTTGTGGCAGAAGATGATTCCAAATTAAATGATCACTTTACATCTCAGCATATACACAATGCATTAAAACATGCAAAATGTTGGATTTCACCAGTTACAATTCCATACAATGGCAGAACATTTTAATAAAGTGAAGTCTGATCTTTGACTTTGTGAAGGAGATATGTTCATCGTTGATTATTCTATAAAATGTTATCATGTATACATTTTACACAGGAGAATAATGTGACATTTGTTTTTATTAGCTTACCCGATCGTTGTGCTTGGCTGAGCATATTTAACTCTGGAAAAAAGGAGCAAAGATTCATTTAAATGTATCTTTCCTATTCCAAAGACAACATGCAGGGGTAAATACAGTACAACGAATACAAAAGATCAATACAACAAAGATAAACAACCATAAAGAAACAATACCAGAAGACCAGATACTAAAGATATCCACTGTCATGTCATGGTGCTGTGTGCTGTGTGTCCAAACTCCTGATGAGCATGCTGCAATGTTTTTGTTGTGAGGTAAAAGTGCTAACCACTGATCTAAAAAATGTAAAATAATACCCAATAATGTTTTTACACTGTGTTCACTGTGGGAATTAGCAATTGTTGATTCCCGTTGATTACAGATAAAGCCTAAAGTCCCAGTGTAGTCATTGTCTACTCTGGGGCATAAAACTATCACTGAAAATATGAATCTGAGCTGATGTAAATGTAGCACAATTAAATCTGTGGTATTAGAAATAAAACTGTGCACTTTTTTCCTTCCTTATGTATTTACATGACTAGTCTTGCTTGATTTACATAATGATACAGTGCAAGCAATATATTTGCATTGTAAATCAGCAGCAGAGGCGCAAAGTAAGGTTTCTCTTTCATATTCTTTGTCTTCTAGTTAGAGTTACAATCTCGAAGATCTCTGTTTTGTTCACTTTGGCAGCACCAATGTAAAATAAGCTGTTTTTGCATTTCACTCTCCAGAAAGAACGTTGTTTTCAGGGCCAGGAGGTGAACCAGAGTCTTATCAAGTGTAAATGGAAAGCTGTCGGTTTTCTCTGTTGGTGAAAAGAAAGGTTCATCCTCACCCAGTTTGCATTTTGAGTTTGCCGATCTTCCAGTCGCCATTGTCCTGGCAAAGACTTCAAAAAGAAACACACAATATTTATTCATAATATGAGAAATTCATACAGTATGAAACTCCCTGGAACTGTTGGGCAGAGGCAGAATTAATGAGCACATACAAAGTGTGTAATTTAATTTAGAAGGTGATGTGGTGCAAGCAGGATATTTGTATTGCATACCAGCAGCAGAGGCGCAATAAGTTTAACATATTGTTACGGCAAATACCAGCAAAGGCTGGAAAGCATGTTTCTCTTTCATATTCTTTGTCATCTATTTCGAGTTACAATATCGAAAATGTCAGTTTTGTTCACTTTGGCAGCACCTATGTAAATAAGCTGCTGTGTAAATAAGCACCTATGTAAATAAGCTGCGGTGTAAATAAGCACCTATGTAAATAAGCTGCGGTGTAAATAAGCACCTATGTAAATAAGCTGCGGTGTAAATAAGCACCTATGTAAATAAGCTGCTGTTTTTGTTGGTGAAAAGAAAAGTTCATCCTCACCCAGTTTTCGTTTCCAGTTCGCCGATCTTCCTGTGGTCATTGTCCTGGCAAAAACTTAAAAAAGAAACACAATATTTATTCATAATATGAGAAATTCATACAGTATGAAACTCCCTGGAACTGTTGGGCAGAGACAGAATTCATGAGTACTTACAAAGTGTGTCATTTAATTTAGAAAGTTTTATAGCCAGTGGCTATGTGTACTGTGACCATTTCTTTTGGTAAATTACCTTTTGTTGAATTACCAGCTTGGTGGCTCTAATTTATTTACTCTATGGTTAGTATCTGATGCATGTATTTGAAATGACACGCGCTGTATGGTTAGTATCTGATGCATGTATTTGAAATGACACGCGCTGTCTTCAGCGACATTACCAGATGGATGCGATGCTTGGCCCATGATGGCTATACAGGATCCTGTGAAGACACACAGATCCAAAAAATTAATACATTGGTAGTTACAAGTTTTACACATAATTAAACTTGTTGTTTGTGTTGTTTTTTTAAGAAACACTGATGTTTTAGTAATACTTTTTTTTTTTACTCATCTGATAATCTTTTACTGCCTTTTGTTGGTTTTAGGGCTCCATATATAATGCCATATAGCGCAAAAATGGTCTGGTATTGCTGATTTGTATAGTGGGTACATCCCAAGTTTCAAATGTCATTTCCTCGCTCCTCTATCCTCGCTTAAAGCGGAAGTTGTTCTGCATCGCCATATTGCCGTTATTTAGCTCGGAGGAGAGAGGATCGAGGATTGAGGAGAGATCGCCGAGGAGCCATGAGCGAGGACCCACGAGAACAGACTTCCAGGAAGTGTTTTAACGGACGACACGCCCCCTCATTGTTCATCAGTCATGTGACTGGACGCTGCAGCCGATCGGACTGATGAGATTTTGTTCAACATGTAAACAGTGAAGACGGATCACAGATTAAACTCAAGCTTTATATTTGATTAGGTTTCTGATTCAACATCTGGTTTAAATAAATGTTCATTGTAGACTGAACAACAAAAGGACCTCAAACAACTTTCTTCATTTATTAGAAAGATTTGTCTTTTCATGATCTGATATTTTCCTCAATAACTTTTATTATGGAAACAATTAAAGTCAGAGAGAGCTGGAGAGACTAAACCCTTTTACATAATTTATTATCATTTCATTCAGTCACGTGAGGCTGATCATTCCTGAGTGTCTGGTTTGATGAGTTATATAATTTAAGAGAAACTATAATGATATTCTGGGTTATTTAATAATGACCTCGCCGTCACAATTTCAAATAAGTCATAAATAAGTCATAGGCTTATTACTAAGTTATACTGCGCTTATAAACAGAAAACAGTTTGTTAAAGAGATAACAGGCTACAGGGAGTAAAACACTTCTACTCTGACAGTGATGATAACTGTCTTTATTAGTTATTACTGATGCGAAAAAATGGCGTGACGCTGCGGCGCGATAGCCTATCAGCGTCGAGATATTTCCCGTCATCACTGACGTCCTGCCGTTGTTGAATCAGGAAGTAAATACCGTAGCCGTTCACCCAGAGCTCTACGATACCTCATATTAGCAGAGACCGGACCAAACTGTGTGTATAAAAATGTGTGTGTAAACCATATGGTACAAACAATGAATAGACGCTGCTGTATTTACGCCGAGATGACGTTATTTTGAGTGTTGATGGAGCTGCTACAA
>NW_022281921.1:0-9191 GCF_004355925.1 Anarrhichthys ocellatus | reverse complement strand
ATATATACACACATACATATATATATACACACATACATATATACACATACATATATACACATACATATATATATACACACACACATATATATATATACACTGAATCAACCTTTCCAGAGATTTCAAAGGTCATCAAGTGTTCGTCTACATCTCACCTCAGAACGGAGCAGGACTTACTTTGGCTGAGCAGCAGCTCGTTCAGGGACTCCGCCCATTTCTCCAGCTCTTCTTGACTGATCTTCCTCTTCTTACTGTGGCCCACCTGACTCCACTGACGCATGAAGAGCAGGCGAGACCTCCTCTCTTTGGCACTGTGCACCAGGACCACCAAAGGACAGAGAGAGTTCATACCAAACAGTAGTGCACTCATCACATCTCACTGCAGGCTCACGTGAGGCTTCACAACAATCTCATGACAGACATCACAGACTCAGAACCAGATGGGTTTGTCTAAGAACAGTACATTAAAGGCACAGTAACAGTTGTGAGATGGAGCCATCAGTTAGCAACAATTAGCAACTGAAAACATGTATGATTCTCACCTGTCTGTCTGTTCTGTGTTGGACAGGTTGGAGTTTGAGGAATGAGGACTCTGAAAGAGAAAACACAAAGTTAACTGTGTTTCTTCTTCCTGTTGCACTTGGTGAGAGCCCAATGAAGCAGCTTTCCAGGTTTCACCATCACATAGAACTGGGTTTACATCTCTAAACTACGCTAACAATAAGATATGAGTAAGCAAACCCGGACAAGTTAAAAGTTTTATGAGCAAATAACATCTTTTATAACTAATAACAATCCCAGCTCAAGGGTTTCCAGCACTTTCAACCACTTCACCTGGTTGTCTTCAGCAGGTGGAGTCGCAACAGAGCTCAGTAGCTGGAGGATGAACCCAGACATTATGTTTGTATAAATGTTAAGCTCAACTGTTGAGTGTAAGCAGTTAATCTAAAGTATCCACAATCCATATTAATACGGGCGGCCGTGGTTCATTGGGTAGACGGTTGGCGGTTCGATCCAAAGTGTCCCAAGCAAGACACTGAACCCCTAACTGCTCCCCGGGCACTTCTCAGAAGCCCACTGCTCCCAACATCCCAATATGCTCGGGAGGTGCAGAGGTCAAATTTTATGTATATGTAAAAATGTATAATTTTTACATTAAGTTTAAGTTAATACGAACAGGCGGGAATCCATCATGCTGAAATGTTCAGAGACCAATGGAACCCTACAGAAGGCTTACAAAACGTGCAGCAGAAACCGAACGTTTGGGAAGATTTGTAACAAATGATCAAA
This sequence comes from Anarrhichthys ocellatus, assembly GCF_004355925.1. Lineage (NCBI taxonomy): Eukaryota > Metazoa > Chordata > Actinopteri > Perciformes > Anarhichadidae > Anarrhichthys > Anarrhichthys ocellatus. The sequence continues at coordinate 7,901 of NW_022281921.1, read as the reverse complement.
CCTTGACTATGGATCATCTTTAGGATCTGGCCTATATACTGCCCTACTGTGTAGACTGAAGCTGAACTGGTTTCCCACCTGCCCGAACAGACTCTTGAGGTGCAGTTTAGCAGATGACAGTTTGGGTTTCTGGTGGTGCCTGTGATGGAATTTGAAGGGCTTGGAGGAGGAGGAAGGAGACGTGGAATGCAGATCGTCGCTCTCCATGCTCTCCGTGCTGCCCTGGTCAGCCGGGGCCAGCTGGCCGTCACTGTAGGCCCTGCAGCCTTCACTAATGACACACACTCTGAGGTGGTTGTTGCCCAGTTTCTCCAGCTCGCACAGGTTCTCTGCGCTGACGCTGTGCTCCTTGATCAGCTCCTTCCTCCCCGCCTCGCTGGAACTGGCTCTAGGCTCCCGGATGGTGGGGGTCGGGCGGGTCGAGCTCCCTTCCAGCTCATCTTCCTCCGTGTGAGGGGTGTAGGTGTCGGACTTCCGGTTCTTCCCATGATCTGAGGTCTTCAGTGCCACCCTCTTCCATGGGAGGAAGTCCAGATCCAGGAGGGATCCCTCTGAGCTGAATCTGCGCATGGTAGCTGTATAAGAAGTGATGGAATAGAGCAGGAAAAAGACAAGTACAGGCCAGAGATGAGGAGGAAGGGTTGAGAGGAGATGGGAGCTGCAGTGAAGCTAAATAAAGCAGAGAGGATTGGGGATGGGAAAATTGGACAATCAGAAAAATGGGTCAAAGAATGAATGAATTGCTCCACATGAACGATGAGCTTAGGGAACAACGTGCCTGATAGAAAGTAGAAACGCCTTTCAAACTCTTCATTTACATACACACAATACACAGTATTGAATTAATTAAAATACACTTCAAAATAAACACATTGTAAGCGTAGACTATTTTAGATCCGACACAATGATCAGATACTAGGTCCAATGTTTATCATCATTTTGGCTTAGTTAGATACAATTATACATAATATTGGCTTATTATTTGATACATTTCTATAGCATGACTTTAATTTGATGAGAAAAGTCAATTCAACTTTCTGCCTCACATTTTTTACAGTAAAAAGTCATAAATTGTGCTTAGTAGCTCATTATTTTAAATCTACAAAGTCAAATTGTGACAAAATACTGTCAGTCAGAATTGTGAGACATTAAACCCAAATGTTGCCTTAGCATGAGTATTTTCATTTGTATCATTCCTCATTGTTCAGTCCTTTGTGGCAGGTGGCACTAAGGGTCGCTGGTAAAGTATGCAGGCCTCCTTCCATGTTGGCGAGCAGAGAAGACGAGAGGGCAGACATAAGCCTGCTTTCTGTCTGTGACGTGTATTGTTGTTGTGTATGTCAGACCTGCTTCCTTGCAGGGTTGAAGGCGGTAGGACAACTGATACGTATGATGTAGCAGGTATTTTAAAGTTTAGTCATGCTTTCTTTTCATTTTGTTTATTGTCATCCTGCTTCCCCCACCAATCATAACTGCTCAGGATGAATCTCTGGGTCTTTCTCACTTCCTGACTTTATGCCTGCGTAATTCCTTTCCTCACCTCCTCGCCTTACGTCTTAGTCCCGCCCACAGGAGACTTGGAACAGGCATTTAACAAATGAGACACTGTTGCCTCCGAGTGTCATTTTAAAGACATCAATTAAAAATGACGTGTGTCACAGCTGTCCATTGTTTGGTTATACTGCTGTATTTTATGATCTCTGTCAGATGAGCATAACAGAGCTCATGACACCTTCTAGAAGAATCTACGGATGAATACACACACACACAATATTTGTAGTGCTTCTATATATCATTGTGGGAAGTACTACAAATATTTGTATGAAAAGTACTGTACAACTAAAGAGTGACATATTATATACAGTAGATGACTGAGTGATATATATTATGTACACACAAACAGTCCTGTCTATCTATACGACAACATAAAATACAGCAAAAAAGTGGTGAGTAAAGAGAATGTTGATATAATAAGCAGCTGTTTGCACTTGTAAACATCATGTCACCATTATAGCAGTTAAAAATGGATGCAGGCTACAGTCAATATGAAAGTAATAAAGCAGGAATGTCTTCAAGTAATGCTTTGGGATTATTCCAGCTGTGTGTCAAACCTCTTTTATTTGTTTACGGATGCTGAAAGACTTCCGTAAAGGATACACCTGCGTTTCCTTGCTCACAGCTCCTCGGGCAAGCCTCCTCGCTCCTCGAGATTTCCGGGTCCCAAGCCGGAGGATGGAGTAGTGAGAGGTGGTTCGTTCTTGTTTGCAGTGAAAGGAATCACTAGTGTAAACTTTGTGAAGTGTTAACTCACTTAGCGTGCTAAACATGCAGTGTGTAGGTGTGCTAGTGGAGCTTAGCCCCTCCCTGTTAGTATAGCTGGGGAGTAAAGAGTGAGACTGAGGTTAGGGTGGGGGAGTATGAATTGTAAAGCTGAACTTCTGTAATTAAAGCGTTCTACTCTTTATCTCCCGGATTGTCCTCCTTCACTGTCACACTTTTGTTCAGTTTTTGGTGGAGCCGCGTTTTCTTAAATACAAGTCAAAAATATGATATAGAGAGGAAGTACAATTAGTATTAATAAAAAGATGATGAGATTATGTGTAAATAAACATTTGATATGATTTAGTCTCATCATTTTCCAATTTGTGACAAAGTATTTTAAGTATTGACTTAAAAACTTATTAACTTCTACATAGTGTCTTCTATTTTGACTTCAAATATAATGATTTTACTTTAGTATTTTGACCTATTAGGAGTATCTCAATGTTTGTCCTTTCCTGGCAGGATTGGGTTTCCATAGCCTACCGAGTAAAAGGAGAAAATAAACACGGCTATTGTTATCACTAGAACCAGTCAGCATATAAGGAAGTGAACCTGAATGCTACCACTGTGCCATTGTATACTGGTTGATGATCCTTGGAATTCATGTCATGCCACCCAGCCACATAAAGCCTTCTCACGGCACTGGGAACAGCAACAGCTGGCTGATGTTTCCACTCATTAAGACATTCAGAGAGCACCAGTGTAGATTTACCTCTTCGTCCTGCGGTTATTAAGCTTACTCCATGGCAGATACTTCCATTCCTCCAGATCTCATGAGCAACCGGACCCGAAGGTTCCGGATACAGCAATGCCGATTTCAGGTCCCTAAAGACAGCAAAATCCAACCTGCGACGCTCCTGCTGTCTCCAGTTCTAGGCTCAGTGACCCACACGAATCCGGACCTCTCTGTCCTCCTACAACACTGACTCGCGGTGAAGAGACAATTCCGGTGTCATAAAGTTTCCACTCGTGACACTTCTAAGGTAGAGACAGGCTACCTTGACTGCCGCCACACCTTCAGTTCTGTCTCAACTTGTCCGTCAGACCAGAGACTTGAGGAGAGCTGCCGGCAGCCTTGTTTTACGCACGCAAGCATGCACGCGCGCACACACACGTACACAAACAGACACACGTGTGAATAGAAAGTCTGAAGAATAGAATAGAAAATACAACCCCACTTTACAACATCGAATTCTACATTCTACCACTACAACAACCATTAACTAATACCACTACCACTAATAATAATGGTAACAATAATAACAACAATAACAATAATAATCACTTCATTTATTTTCTTATCTTGATATATAATCCTATAGTAAGGTGAAAGTAGAAATACTTAGCAAGTTTAACACTACGAACAGTTTTAAATGAAAGTTATAAACTTTGCCAAAGTGACAGCTATCAGGCATGAAACAGACGCGTCTCCCTACGTCATTGGGGTCCTTTGACGTTGCGTTCACTGCCTTGTTTAATTTGGGAAAACTAAGCTAGTTAGCTAACGGATCAACCGGAATCCGGTCACACTCAAACCAGAATTTCCCTTCAAATTGGAATTCCCCAGGTTGTAGTATACTATAGCAGACTATAAATGAAGAACAGCAAGACCTCCACTGTATGTGGATAGCGATCTCCCAGGGGAGCTCGGCTAGTTAGCACTGTTATCGTTCCGGTAACTGGGATTATTACCCAATGTTAGCTGGCTGGCTAAGCTAATAACGTCAACAAGGCACTGAAGCTGTCTGTAACTGGCGCTGTCTTATTATTTAACCACTTAATTAGTTTGGTAGTAGATAAAGGTTACTAGGTTGGTTCCTTTCTCCTTAATGGTTGAAATTAACGCTAGCTACCTAACGCTTAATTTACGGTACTGACTTTGTTTCAGACATTCTGAAATCGGTCTGAGTCTGGCGGTATGATAGAAGTCACTGTGAAGACTCTGGACTCCCAGAGCAGGAGCTACCAAGTCAGAGGCGAGGTAATGCTCTTACCCTGATTCAAACACTGCTTTACTGAGACTCCTCTTTCCCCTCCCGTTTCAATTGTGTGTTGTGTCACCAGCTGACAGTGAAGCAGTTCAAGGAACACATGGCTTCATCAGTGGAGATCCCAGTAGACAAGCAGCGGCTCATCTACCAGGGCAGAGTGCTGCAGGATGACAGGACGCTGACTGAATACAGTGAGTACATGAAAGCTGCTCAATATATTTTTAGTTTTAAAACGACCTCGAACTATCTAATTCAAAAGAATAAGAATTATATTATTTGTTTATTTTCTTATGTTTATTCTCCTCTTTCCCTCCTTTTTTGTTGTGCTGCTTGTATTCCAACCTGCTATGTCATTTGAATGTTGATGTAATATGATGACCGGTCAGTGTGGTAAACTGTGAGGTGAAATTGAATCCAGCTGAGCTTTGGAGTTTGACCACCAGAAATCCTACTACTAATATAACTTTACTAAGTGTTGCAACCATTGGTTATTGGTTAATCTAGGTTTTTTTTCATTAATTATTTCATTGTTCAGTATGGTAGTGTATTGCTGCCGCTTTGCCAACATTGTTTGCCAAGTGTCTCATTAAAACATCTGTTTTAAGTTATTACAATATGTGTTCATATATTACAGTATGAAGTCCATCTCTTTGTTTCTCCATCAGATGTAGATGGCAAGGTAATCCACCTGGTGGAGCGTGCCCCACCTCAGGCTACCATGTCCGGTTCCAGTGGTGCAGGTGTTTCTCCTGGGGGACCAGATGGCGGAAGCAGCAGCAGCCATGCTTCTACCTCCTCCCAGGGTGCACCGCACAACCGTAACAGTTACGTGATGCTGGGGACCTTCAACCTGCCCGTCAACATCATGGACCCTCAGCAGATCCAGGTGGGGATGACCCCGCTGCATGCAAACCAAAGCTTCAGTATCATTTTGTGGATTTTCATGCTTTGTGATAGCTGGAATTTGTTTTGTAGATGTCTGTTCAGCAGATGATGGCTGGAGTCGGTGAAGCTGGAAGGAACACCAGGGTCAGCACCAGCTCCGGGGTAAAGGCTCATTATTCACCAGGCATCATCTCATCAGTCTTTAAGTCCTTAATCTCCCTCTTCCTGTACAGCTAACTGATGTCTGTGTGTATAGAGCAATGGCTTGGTGGACGTGCAGATGGACCAGTCAGTGCAGAGTGAGCCCAGGATGAGGCTGCAGCTGGCTGAGAACCTGCTCAGAGACACTCGCTCTCTGATCCACAGGCTGGAGGTACGGTGCACATGCTGCTTTTGTTGCCTTGGCTGTTATTTACAGCCTCATAGCATCTTCACTAATATCTTAGCTAGACAAGTCATAGACCATGTTCAGAGTAAGGCCCTGTAGTGTCTACACGTATACAGATATAGTTTTTCAAATGGACATTTTCCTCTACGTTTTAAAATACGATTCTGTTCACTCGACTTTTGTTTTACAAAATATCTCGGTCCACACTAGAACGATAGACTGTATACATGGAGTGGACGTAGTCATCGTGACATCAGACATTGTTTTGTGGACTGCCGTTTTGAAGCCTCGATTTTGCCGTCGCCATCTTGGATTACAGCAGTCACCGTGTTGTTGTTTTTCACAACCAATGAACAGAAGTTACCATATTTGGAGTGCAGAGGAGTGATGTAGAGACGCCGTATAAGCCTACCCTGCTTTATGGTCTGTTTGACTCTAAATGGACCATCATTTACGAAATGAACATCATGCTGTATGGAAGAATACTTGAAATTAGAGATTGAGACCATAAACTCATGTTTACAATGTTTACTGAGGTAATAAGTCAAGAGAGAAGTAGAGTCATTTTCTCATAGACTTCTATACAACCAGAGGAGTCGCCCCCTGATGGTCATTAGAGAGAATGCAAAAATAACTCAAAAGTAGGTGTCAACTGTCTCAAATACCACAGAAGAGGATTCTGAGCATGCTCAGTAAGCTTATTTTCCTTTGACAGTGTTAACAAATAGTAAACAACAGTTGGGAACAGATAACTTCTATGCCCCGTTCTCTTCCCCTTAAGCTGGTCTACTAACTAGATTTCCACTTGAGAAAGATGGAGACTAAGGAGCCACTGGACAAAACAAGACAAAAGGGAGGACACTACCCCTGCATGTAAAGTTAGTTTTGCAAGGTTAAAGCCAATGGACTGCTTTGCCAAAAGATGGACAAAGCACTTCTTATTCTGAAGCCCATTATATTATTTCTTGACATGTAGCTTATTAGCTAGCTAGCCAGCCACCAGCTCAACATTAGCATACCAAAACCACTGTCTCTGAGTAAAACCTTTTTTTCTTTTGACTGATGTCACCTAAACAATCTACACAGTACTGGCCTAATGTTACTCGTGCTCTCCACTGTCTCTCACTCTTCAGCCACTCTTCTCTCACTCCTACTATCGTGACTCTGCTTTCCCGTGTGCCGTTTATCCCCCAAAAAAGAGTTTCCTAGCAGTGACCCTTATACTCACACATGCAATGTAAATACTACGTAGATATTACATTCTTGTGCATCTGCACTACATCAGCTACTCTCGGTGTCTGTTTGCACTGTATCGATCGAAGAACACTTGATTGAGAGTGTCTCATTTACTTGATTTTGGATGTTTATTGCCATTGAATATTGGAGAAATATCACTGGTAAACTGGTACATTGTGCTGATGCCTCCAGTATGTGTATTGTGCATGCGTGTTCCCATTTGACTAATTTCTTAGGGTTAAAGCAATACACCAAGTTTTTCTCCAAAACCAGAGGAGAGTAAAGAACCTCATAGCTGTGGCGCTTACCTGGTCATCAGATGGATGCATTCAATTTCCACTTGTACATAACTTCTATGAACCAACAGTACAGACCACAGTACTGAGTGCGCATTGTACTGTGATGTGTTCATGTGTTGTAGGGAGTGTCCAGTGACAGCAGATCCCATTCACAGCCAGAGGTACCTCAGTCCTCTTCCTCCCCACCGCCATCTTCCTCCTCTATTAGAGGGGCTGTAGCATCACAACTCATGGACAGCAGCTCACCACCTGCTCCATCATCCTCCACCTCCACCCAGACCGAGGGACCAGCCAACACTGGGCCCAAGTAAGTCAGAGTTATGGACTGAATGGCTCCAGTAACAACTGATATAAACACGTAATCCGTACGTGGATACATTATGTTGATCGTGACATCCGATCTGTAGGCCTTTGCACTTAAACATGGTATAGACCCCTTGTCTGTTAGTTAACATGACGACTTGTTTTTGTGGGTGGAGGCAGAATAATTCTCTAAACACGTTAGTTAATGCTAGCTATCAATGTTTGGTTGGCTTGTTTTTTTTATAATGGCTGATGAAAATATGTGTTTACAGTCCCTCACTGTCTGGGACTGGGTGTGCTACTTGAGAAAGTTAAAATTAACCAACAGGACCAGATTAGCAGAGCCCTATGCTGTTGGCAGACTGCCTCGCAGAAGGCCAAGCTAACCCTAAGCTACACTATTTGCAACATTTTCGTATATACATATATATATATGTATGTATGTATATATGTATGTGTATGTATATATATATATAT
>NW_022281920.1:0-9194 GCF_004355925.1 Anarrhichthys ocellatus | reverse complement strand
ACTGATGTAATCTTCAAACAAACATTTAGCCACAGTGGTTGCTCGTTGGTCAGGAAGTGCATACAAGTTGAGGTACTTAGTAAAATAGTCCATTACAACAAGTACATAACGATTACCACGGCGAGTAAGTGGCAACTCTGTCAGGTCTGCTGTAATCTTCTCAAAAGGCCTAGATGTGATTATGTTTTGCATAGGTGTCTGTTGGTGTGGTGTTTGTGGTCGCCGTGCTTCACAGGCTGTGCATTCAAGACACCATTGAGTTATGTCACGGCTTATGTGAGGCCAATAGCATCTGACTTGTGACCCTTGCAGTGTCTTCTGCGCACTGAAATGGCCAGAGAGTGAATGTCCATGTAATGTTTGAAATACCTCCTTCTGTAAACTACTGGGTACTACAGTCTGTAAAACAGGGTCACCTGGTGGAGGCCTGACCTTGCGACATAAGAGACCATCAACAAGGCGGAGTTTAGGAAAGTCTCTCCAGTACTGTCTCATTTCAGGTGAGGCTGCTTTAATGTTCGAAAATGGCGGCCTACTGTCAGTTAACACCCAGTTGATGATTATTTGCAACACAGGATCAGCTGCTTGAGCTTGGATGAGGTACTGTCTGTTCCTATTCAGGAGTGAATTATCCATAGTTACCGCTGCAGTATCAGGTGATGCAGACTGCACCTGCGATACTATGTCCGCAGCAGGTGAGGCCGTGGGAGCAGACTCTGAGCAGGATGCCAGTTCAGTGGTTGGAGTGCATGAGAGTGACTCTGCTGTGTCTGTTTGAGTGTGAATGGAAACACATCTCACCTGATTGGTTGCAACCATAGGGGTGGTTTCTTCAGCTGTCAGAGGACGACGGGACATAGAGTCAGCATTGGCGTGTTTAGTCCCCTGTCTGTATTCAATTGTCCAGTCATAGGGGTCAATTTCCAGAGCCCACCTGGCCCTGCGACCTGTAGGATCACAATCCAGAGCCATCTTCCTCAAGGAGAGAAGGGGTTTGTGGTCTGTGATGATGCGAAAGGGGTGGCCTGTCAAATACTGGTGATAGTGCCGGATGGACCATATGATAGCCCACAGTTCCCTGTCATATGTAGACCAATGTTTCTCTGTTTTTGTCAAAATGCGACTGCCATAAGCAATGACATTTTCCACGTTTTCCGCATTCACCTGAGACAGAACACATCCAATGGCTGTGCTGGACGCATCTGTGAAGAGCAGAAACTCATGTGAGAAATCTGGATAGGAGAGGATGGGAGTGTCACACAGAGCATGGCGGAGGCTGTCAAATGCGCTCTGTTCAACATCAGTCCATAGAAATGTCTTTCCTTTTTGAGTGAGAGCATGCAGGGGCTCTGACATTTTTGCAAACTCATAAATGAAACGCCGGTAATATGAGCATAACCCAAGAAATGCTCTGACCTCAGTCGGGTTTTTAGGTGCAGGCCAGTCTCTCACTTTGTTAGTGTTTCTCGGGTCAGGTTTTAGTCCTGCAGGTGAGACGACGTGTCCCAAGAATGTCACTTCCTGTTGTGCAAAACTGCATTTTGAGGGTTTGAGTTTAAGGTTAGCGGCTCTGAGGCGATCCAACACCTCTCTCAAATGCTGAAGATGGACAGAAAAACTGGGGCTATATACAATAATGTCATCAAGGTATACAAGGCATATTTTCCATGAGAGACCTTGTAACACCAGCTGCATTAGATGTTGGAAGGTGGGGGGTGCATTTACCAAGCCCATGGGCATCATACAAAACTGGTAAAGTCCTCTGCTTGTGGTGAAAGCCGTCTTTGCTTTGTCCTGTTCCTCAAGTTGTACTTGCCAATAACCTGAAGAGAGATCCATCGTGCTGAACACCGATGAACCTCTGAGTGCATCCAAGGTGTCGTCTGTTCTGGGCAAAGGATGTGCATCTTTTACTGTGACTGCATTCAACCCTCTGTAGTCAACACAAAAACGCCATGATCCATCTTTTTTTCTGACCATTACCACAGGTGCTGCCCAGGGGCTGTGACTCACTTCCACTATTCCTTTGTCCAACATCTCCTCTACATGTGATTGAATCAATGTTTGCATTTTTGGGGAAGTACGATATGCACGCTTCCTAACTGGGAGTGCATCTTTTGTGTGGATTTTGTGTTTGACCATGTCGGTATTACCAAAGTCTGTGCTGGTTTTACTGAAGACATCATGGTAAGAGGAGAGCAAGTTGTGTAAGTCGGACCTTTCTGCATTTGTCAGATTTCCACACTTGACATCAAACGGTAGTTTGGTTGGCTGTGTAACAGTAGTTGACAGACTGGGTGGTTGTACTGGGCAGGTGGACACATTACATACAGGGGCTGAATCCTCACTTATGTCAGTGTTGGACACTGGAGTAAACTGTCCTAACTGCATACCTGAATGCAGCACCATGGGAGTGTGTGTGGGGTTGATGATGCGTGCAACAGTACAGCCATTCTCAGCAGTAGACAGTATGCAGGCGACTGCAATACCATCCAGTTCTGGTTGCCGGGGTTCAAGACAGCCACTGTAACTGCCCATGGGGCCTGCATAGATTACAGGGGGAATAAGGGCAACTTTGCAAATCATTTCCCAGCGTGGGGGACAGTAGTGTTCTCCATTATTTGTGCTGTACAACTAGCAGGTGCCAGATCACTTTTCCGAAGTAGTGGCAGAACCTTCATCACCTAGATAGCACAGCCCCCTCCCCATGTCTAAAATAACACTGTGAGGAGTAAGAAGGTCGCAGCCTAATATGAAGCCTTCATTAACATTTCTGATGACTTGTACTTCATGTTGTAGCGTTTGAGACCCTAGCTTAAAGGTGACATCTACCATACCCAATGTATCCAAGCTTTGGCCAGTCACAGCTTGTGACATGATGAACTTCTTTTTTATGGGTCTTTTTGCAAGAGAAGGTATTGACATCTTGGTCTGCTCACTTATAAATGAAATAGTGGAGCCTGTATCTAGCATGATGTGCATATCAGTGCCCTCAACAATTCCATTTATATTGGAGGTGAAATCTTTACTTCCAGTGTTCTCAGTTTCAGTCACAGGCCTTGTCATATCTGTACTACCACTAGGGGTTGTCTGTTGTCGGATGCTGTCGTTTTGTTCAGTGAGGCAGACCTCTGGGGCTTCCAGAGAAGTAGCTGATGAGTGTCCCGCATCATCACGTAGTGTCCGTTTCCCTGTTCAAATCTGCCATGATCTTTGTAGTCAGTTTTGGTGGGGCTCTGCTGGCCTTTGTCCTCATACTCTTGGAATGACACATGTTTGGAATAGGGACTTGGGCTTCGACGACGAGAGTCATAGTGGTGTCTGCTGGGTGAGGTTTGCCTCCATCTCCTTTCCTCAAAAGGACCAGAGGCATGGGCGGAGTAGTGCGTGTCTCTGTAAGGCTGTCGGTACCTGTCAGGTTCCCTGCAGGTGAAGTCCTGATGGTGGCGGTTTACATGAGAATAGCGTTCCGGAGAAAATTGATGGGAACGTGAATATCTGGATGGGGAATTTCCATAACCTGAGCTCCATGCATTAGTGGGTCTATCTGGGCTTCTTCCATGAGGTGAGGGAGATCTACGAGGACGCACCTGCATGTTCCTTTCCCAGTGGCGCCCACTGCTTTGCTCATCCAGCTTCAGTTTCAATGCACTCAGATCATGACTTAAATCTTTTACATTAGAAGTCAGATTCTGGACTGCTTTTCTGAGTTCAGGGTCTTTGTCATGTACCGCATTTACTGACGATACTGGGCCGACATCTCTGACAACGACATTAGCCGGACACATTGGCATTATCAATCTAGCTGCTTGGCGAGCACGCTCAGCTTGGGAGGCAACTTCAAAAGCTTCGGTGAAACTTTTCACTCCTCTTTCATGACTTGACTTGAAGCTCTTGATCCAGACCACCAATGAAGCGAGACATTTTCATATACTCTGAAGCTTTATGCTCAAAATCTGGAAATGCTTCTTTGACAAGCCTGCATACATCGGCAGCATAAACTTCCATTGCTTCATTAGGCAGTCTTTGACGGGCGTTAGGGAATGTTTGAAATGATGCAATTATGTCTTTTTGGCCAAAAGCTGTCTGCAAGTGGCTCTTTGTTTCAGCATAGGAGCTCTGAGTTTCCCGAGGCAGATTATCCCAAACAATAAACAGTTCTGGCGGTAGTCTAGTAGGTAGCTCAGCTGCCAACACTGTACTCAAATCCACACCACTGTCCTTGTAACAGGCCTCTTGAATTACCTCGTAGCGGCGAGCCCACAGTTGAAAAGAGTCACGGCCATCGTTGTGAAATGGTGGAGGTAAAGGAATGCCCCGTGGCGCTCCCGATGCTCTGCTGGTCGGCGGCAAAACTTGCGTTGGCGCTCCACTTGTGCTCGTGCTGGCTCGCGGCTCACCCGCTGGGAATGATTCATCATCAGACATGACGAGTTTTCTCTCTTCTTTTCTTTAGCTTTCAGACGGAATTAGATGACCGCGACACGGTTTCTAAACTCACTTGAAGCTAACAAGCGGGGGGGGGGGGGGAATCAAAGGAGGTGGTAATGGCTAGCTGGCTTACTGTATTTCAAGCTAAACTAAGCTAGCGGGTAGCGTGGCTGCCGTTAGCCTTTAGCTTCAGCTACTCACAAAGTTGAGCAGAATCCCAATGGACGATATTCCACGAGAGGACACATCCCACCGCTGCCACCAGTGTAAGCGTCGTGGGTGTATGATAAAGGAATTAATCAGTCCAACACGTTTTGGGTTTTTCTCATAACTTTAGTCAAGCTTCCATGGAACCGCACCAAGTCAGATCACCATCTCTCGCTACCCTCCTTCTCCTCCCGTCCTCCTCCCCGTCACATCAAACCCCGTAAACAGTGCCAACTAGTGGTCATACTTGATCAACACAGGATTTCAGTCTTATACTAGTGTTTCCTTAAACACTAGTGTTTAAGGAAACACCCCCCCCCTCCCAGCCCTCGGTCCAGCCTCTTTCTTTGGCTCATTCACATGAATGTAGGAAGGACGATAACTCTGGATCCAGCTTTTAGTGCATTTTACAGATTTCCCCAAGGTGAATCTATGGGGGAAAGTCTTCTTGGGCCCAATGGCATCACGTGACGACATGGAAGTGAAATTTGCTACAAATTTGCTTCAAAGCCCGGATCTCTTCGTGGGTCTTGATTGATTGAAGTCTGGAGTAACGTTAGCGAGCGTCCGGTTGAGAGAGAGAGTATGTGTGACGATGAATATGAAGTTAGCAGCAAGGTTCTAGATGGGAGCATAGCAGTGAGAACTGTTTATTTATATATTTTTAAGGTGGACCAGCTATTATGGCACAAGTCCCTCCTTCTTTTTTTGACATTTCTTTAAACTGTTCAACTGATTTGGTCAAAATTCTTATTATAAGTTAACGATTAAATAGTTATTTAGTATCTCTACGTGTGTGCAATGTGATCATCAACGTCTTGGAAATGCCCGTCTTAAAGGAGCAGAAACCATGGCCATCAGTGATTGTGTTGCCAGGCTATTCTGACTGTTTCTAAATAGAGCGATTAAATGATTCATGCACATACAATTTCAAATTAAAAGAGTCATGTGAGCGATAGACGGACACCTCTTGCAGTTGTCGTTTTCCAGAGCGATCTCCTTCTGTGTGACCCATCCATCTGAGGGTGTGTCACGTCAGCAGCCACATCCCAGCTGTGCCTTCAGCTGCCGAATCAACTCGAAACTAGTCCGCGTGCACTCGATGATCAGCCAAACGCAGAGTAGTGGTGCTGTCAAGGAGTCAAGAGTGTGTGTGTGTGTGTGTGTGTGTGTGTGTGTGTGTGCAGCGGCGGCGTGTTTGTCAGAAGCACACCGGATTCACTGGGATGGTTTTGTAGATAATCTGCAGTGTGTTGCTAGTCCGGTAGTTGTACGAGTTAGTTTCTGGGCGTATCTGCTCACGCTGTTTGCACAACCCAGCTTTGACGTGTGAAGTGTTCCCTGTCTGCTCTGTGATTGGTGGTTCATCCTGTACACTGCCATGCAGAGACCACGCCCACCTCAGGATTCTGACTTTGGCAGTACCCCATGTGCACATGTGTGAGTCCTCCTCCTGAGCCGCTTCTTTTACTCTTTTTCAGTTACGTTTCACATCACATCATTGAATGCCATTGCATGCAGTCAGCTGACCCTAATACAGGAAGCACAAATAAGCTTAAATCATCATGTCAACAGCATGGAATGACTCCAGTGGATGACGACGGTAGATTTAAATATATAATCTTTTGACTCTTTTTTAAGAATGGTGATTGTACTAAACAAATGAATAAAGAGCATTGCATGCTGTCTTCTCCTTGGGTCCTTTAGTTTACCATTCAACAATGGCAAGCTAACAAAAACTAAGGTACTTGGACTTGAATTACGGCTAAGTTGTATTAGATAGATTTAGTGGCGCTTTCAACTCGCAATGCTGCAGGACCACAGAAACCGTAAACAAGGATGTGATTTGTACTTTGTTTCCACACCCTTCCCTCCTCCAGGAGAGCGGTTAGGCTCTTGTCAGTAACCATCTATCACGTCCCCCCTTCCCCTCCATCATTTTCATCTCTTCCTCTCCCAGAGCTGAGCCTGGGAGCCGAGCAGAATCGATGAAGGCTGGCAGCTCCGGTTCCCGGGTTGATGAGCCCTTCGAGTGATCGCTCAGACAACCCGGTGCCACCTGACATGTCGCTCAGACATGTCTTGGTGGAGTGGCTCGAGCAGCCACAGGCGTGGCAATAAGACCACCAATATGATCCTACATTATGATAACAGAAATCGAGGTCTGCACCAATGATACGCTCAAAACAAGATGAAACATGTAGCTGTAGACTTTTCCTCTGGTCCTGATCACCAACTAGTCATTTCATTTCATGTGCTTGATAACTCTGAGTACCAGGCCTGTGTTCAGTTTCTGATGCCTTAGGAAGCCAGCACCATGCTGAGCTTCTCCTCCTGGGGTTCCAGTCAGCTCAGCTTTAAGTGTTTGTGAAATGAGTTCAAGCTGGTGTTTCTCAGATTCATTGCAGAGGGCCACTGCTGTCTTGGGGGAGCCATTGAGTGGTCTGTCCCTCGGTTTATTTCCTGCTCTGGGTCTTCTGCTCGTACGGTTTGCTTTTATGATAATGCCGTTTCTTCTCACGTCCTTCAACACACATAGCTGTTATGTGGTTTGAGATCCACAGTGTTTGCTGTGTGCATCGTAGCAATGACTTCCTCCACCATGCACTGTATAAGAGGTGTGGTACTGCAGACTGAGGGGCCCTATCACTGGACCAAAGCATTGTCTCTCTTCAACATACACAAATCTCAGTTGTCATATTGCAGCGCTGAGTTTCATGTGATGTACTCACTGCAGGCGTTTTGTAACTGAATCGCGGTGCTACACGTTTCTCTCTGGGGGAAACAATGGCACGAAGCGTGGACAGGAGAGTCGTAGGCTGTAGGGAGGACCGACCAGCCGGCTTCATCACAGACTGGACACATGATTAGCTGTATGGTGCAGCTGGATGACATCACTTTGAAGTGGTACTCATAAAATGGTGTTTCTGTTGTGAAGCATGATGTCTCAACAGGATGATGTTCAGCAGATAAAGTGGCCTATTAAGGCAAGACACCCTCTGATGACATTTGAAGTGCTCATCTTTGATAGCCTTTAGTGTAAGTATACAAACACAGCTACCTCAAACGAGCAGAAGTAATGTAGCTGTAGTGCAGTATATGTAATATCACAATATTTAACTCTTCATTATTGTAAAAGGTTCACTTAAGCCCATCTTGATCTCTCACCTTCTCTCTTGTGCTCTATTTCTCTTTTTGACAAACAAAATCACTGGTTTGCACAGATAAATGTAACTAATTATTTAACAGAGTTCATTTTGGCCTGTCATCAAGTTTCAGAATTAGTCTTGATTAGTGATTAGTGACAGCTGATCTGACCTGCCACAGGTGGCATGATTGGTCAGCGGCGGCTCCAAATGACGGAATGGTTTCTCCAATGTTCTCTGCTAATTGGCGTCAGAGCTTAGCCAATGTGTGTATGTTGCTAACCCGAATAGCCAATCACCGGTGCACCCAAATGATTTTTAATAATACTTTTCCCCTTCATATGCAGCAAAATGTTCACACTGTAGAGGCCGGAGAGCAGCGCTGCACCACCAGCATGCTGAGGTAGACGGTAGAGTACAGTAAAGAGAGGATCACAGTTTGATCGGCTTCTTTTTAGCCGACATCATCTGTTAAAAATAAGCCCGCATCGGCCCGACATCTCTGTAGAAATGTTCAAATTTACAGTTATCTGTAACGTTCTTTTACTCGCGTTCTGTGTCCAGGCACAGAGTGGTCTCTTGAAGGCCCCGGGCTTCACTCAGCAAAGTGATCCAGATCCAGAGACACTGTAAGAGTTCTCTGTCTGTGTTTGCCTCTCCCTCATGGACTCTTCTATTTACTGCATCAGGATGTTATGGAGGTGAGAATGCAGTGTGTGTATGTCTGAAGTCACTTTGAATGACAGTGACAAACCCATAGAGGAGCATCTGTAACCTTTGTCCAAAGATTGTGTTAATACTCTGGATCAATCAACCTTGGACAGCAGCTTGTTTGTGTGTGTGTGTGTGTGTGTGTGTGTGTGTGTGTGTGTGTGTGTGTACACACAAACAAACAAACACACATACTCTTAAAGACACAGAAACACACAACGCCTGTTGCGTAGTTGATTCTCTTTAAACTGACCTAGGAAATATGTCACCTCCACAGACTGCTAGACTGTGTGTGTTTACAGTGTGAGCCCACGTGCAGGGAGTGTGCTTGTGCTCCAGGTGAAACCTCAAGGTCCATTTACGGAGTGAAGTGGTCATTCCAGCTCAAAGGGGGACTTTGGAGCCTCGCTACAGCCCCACGTTAAACGTTAATCCCAAACCCTGTTGACTTTGTGAACCCTTGAAGAGCAGAGATTTGTGCTGAGCTCACATGAAAAGCTGCGACACGCAGCGCTCCACTCATCCTGAAGGCTTTCCTTCATCAGTACAGCAGAGCTTGAGTTGTGTGTTCCTCTCCTGCTATGACATTTGGCACATTCACAAAACACTTGTGTGTGTGTGGTTGTGTGAGGCTTTATGGGTGAATTGTAAAGTCAGGAGGCTTCTGTGTGTGTGTGTGTGTGTGTGTGTGTGTGTGTG